>NC_083718.1:141531408-141716408 GCF_028564815.1 Eubalaena glacialis | reverse complement strand
CCTACATGCCGTGCAGCATGGCCAAAAAAAAAGAAAGAAAATATCATCTCCCTCCCCTGAGCACAGTCAGCACCGTTGCCTTGTCAACATTTCAGGATCCTCTTAATCTTCACCTGGTCCTCTTCACCTTTTTGGAGCGCAGACAGCATGAGAACTACTAGTCCTATCTCCTTGGGGAGGAAACGGATTCTCAGAGGTGCAAACTGCTTACCTCTCTAATCTTCCTTTTCCTCATCTGTAACATAGGAATGAAAACACTGCTTCACAGGTTTGCAAACGTGGTAATCTGTAAAGAAGTTTAACATCCCATGCGTGATACTTGGCTAATGCTCAGTGGACATTAGTTCTGTCCATCCCCTGGCAGTGACCTGTCTAAGGTAATCCACCAGAATCAGCTGAGAACGCTAAGCTCCTTGGCTCCCAGGTCTCTTTCCAAGAGGCCCACTGGACATGAGTAGGTTAAAGCATACATTTTTGGGTTAAAAGCAGAAGAACTCATTTCCATCTTCACTCTATTCTGACTACTCTCATTAACAGTATATGCCATGACAGCCTGTCTGAAGACTTCTTGACATCTATATTTTCCTTCTCTGTTTTTGTTGTAGTAAAAGTCACTGCATGGTCCAATATGGTAGCCAATAGTCACATGTGGCTATTTAAATTTAAATTAATTAAAGTTAAATAAAATTTAAAATTCAGTTCCTCAGCCCTAGTAGCCATATTTCAAGGGCTCAGTGACCACATGTAGCTAGTGGGTACCTTCTGCCTTCCCTAGTTCTGCTGGTCTGATGTGCTTCTGTGTCCAGCATTTTATTCATGTTCTTCAGAGCATTTGTCCAGTCGTATCCACGTCTCTTCACTGTATCTCCCCACAATGGTGATTCTCAAACTGCATGGAGGAAAGACCTGCATTTTTTTGTTTAGTTTTTGTTTCTGTAAATATCCAATCTATTGCAGGTGGGTGATTTTGTAAAATAAAATGAAATTTTAAAAAACAGATATATAAAATATGGACCTTAGTTATTGTATTGTTAGATTCAAATTGCTATAAAGGTTTCTAAACTTTTACTCTCAATTTCTATATTTTTCTCATCTTTAGCCAGTAACAGTTTTCAGGTCACACTTGGAAAAGCAGTGCCCTCCAGCACCTGCTTGAAGTCTCTGCATGTGGTCATCGCTTGATATGCTTTATGGAATCCATTGGAAGTTTTCTGTCAGTGTTCCTCCAGATGTCTGAGGGATGCAGAGGAGTGTCTTTGTGGAGATGCCATTAGAATGAAGAGGCCCCTCTGTGACTGCAGGCAGATTCGGGTGAGGACACCAGTTCTACTGTCTAAGTAGCTTCATGACCCTGAACTTCTTACCTGAATGTGGTCTTGACCTGAAGCTAGACCAAGGTTCTTAAACTCTTTTTGGCCATGGCCCTAGTTGATAGTCTAGGGAGGCCTATGGATCTCTTCTCAGAATGTGTCAATGTTCGATATTTTAAATGCAGAAAATAAAAACCACAGGATTTCAAAGAAAATCAATTATTCTCAAATACAGTTATTAAAATGTATGTTGCACAAGTGTTTGTTAACACATTAAAATAATGATATCTGTTTGTATTTGGTTGTTTAGTAGCATGGAGCCTCCACGTGGAGGCTAAACAACATGCTGCTAAATAACCAATGGATCACTGAAGAAATCAAAGAGGGAATCAAAAACTACCTGGAGACAGATGAAAATAAAAACACAGCAATCCAAAATCTATGGGATGCAGCAAAAGCTGTTCTAGGAGGGAAGTTTCTCTCAGGAAACAAAAAAAAATCTAAAATAAACAACCTAAACTTACACATAAAGGAACTAGAAAAAGAAGAACAAAACCCAAAGTTAGTAGAAGGAAAGAAATCATAAAGATCAGAGCAGAAATAAATGAAATAGAGACTTAAAAAAATAGAAAAGATCAATGAAACTAACAGTTGGTTCTTTGACAAGGAACAAAATTGATAAACCTTTAACCAGACTCATCAAGAGAAAAAGAGAGAGAGACTAAATCAATAAAATCAGAAATGAAAAAGATGTTACAACCAACACCACAGAAATACAAATGATCATAAGAGACTCCTATGAACAACTATGTGCCAATAAAATTGACAACCTAGGAGAAATGGACAAATTCCTAGAAACATACAATCTCCCAATACTGAACAAGGAAGAAATAAAAAATATGAACAGACCAATTACCAGTAATGAGATTGACTTTGTAATTAAAAAGCTCCCAACAAACAAAGGTCCAGGACCAGGTGGCTTCACAAGTGAATTCTACCAAACATTTAAAGAAGAGTTAACACCTCTCCTTCTCAAACTATTCCAAGAAATTGCAGAGAAACACTTCTGAACTCATTCTATGAGGCCAGCATTACCCTGATAACAAAACCAGAAAAAGATATCACACACACACAAAAAATTACAGGCCCAATATCACTGATATACATAGATGCAAAAGTACTCAACAAAATATTAGCAAACTGAATCTGACAATACATCAAAAGGATCAGACATGATGATCAAGGGGCTTTATGACAGAGATGCAAGAATTTTTCAATATCTGCAAGTCATTCAATGTGATACACCACATTAACAAATTAAAGAATAAAAACCATATGATTATCTCAATAGATTCAGAAAAAGCTTTTGACAAAATTCAACATCCATCAAAAACTCTCCAGAAAGTAGGCATGGAGGGAACACATCTCAACATAAAAATGGTCATATATGACAAAGCCACAGCTAACATCATACTCAACAGTGAAAAGTTGAAAGCATTTCCTCTAAGATCAGGAACAAGACAAGGATGTCCACTCTCACCACTTTTATTTAATATAGCATTGGAAGTCCTAGCCACAGCAATCAGACAAGGAAAAGAAATAAAAAGGAATCTAAATTAGAAAGGAAGAAGTAAAACTTAATGTTTGCAGGTGATATGATACTATACACAGAAAATCCTAAAGACACCATCAAAAAACTACTAGAGCTCATCACTGAATTTGGTAAAGATGCAGGATGCAAAATTAATATACAGAAATCTGTTGCATTTCTGTACACTAACAATGAACTATCAAAAAGAGAGATTAAGGAAACAATCCCATTTACAATTGCAGCAAAAAGAATAAAATACCTAGGAATAAACCTACCTAAGGAAGTAAAAGACCTGTACTTGGAAAGCTTTAAGACATTGATGAAGGAAATTGAAGACAACACCACAAACAGGTGGAAAGATACACCAGGCTCATGGGTTGGAAGAATTAATATTGTTAAAATGACCATACTACCCAAGACAGTCTACAGGTTCAATACAATCCCTATCAAAATACCAAGGGCATTTTTCACAGAACTAGAACAAATAATTCTAAAATTTGTATGGAAACACAAAAGACCCCGAATAGCCAAAGCAATCTTGAAAAAGAAGAACAGAGCTGGAGGAATCACGTGCTCTGATTTCAGGCTATACTACAAAGCTACAGTAATCAAAACACTATGGTACTAGTACAAAAACAGACACACAGATCAGCAGAACAGGATAGAAATCCCAGAAATAAAGCCATAAACTTATGGTCAATTAATCTACAACAAAAGAGGCAAAAATATACAATGGAGAAAAGACAGTCTCTTCGATAAGCAGTGCTGGGAAAACTAGACAGCTACAGGTAAAAGAATGCAATTTGAACATTCTCTAACACCATACAAAAAAATAAACTCAAAATGGATTAAGGACCTAAATGTAAGACTGGAAAACTCCTAGAAAAAATATAGGTGGGACATTCTTTTACATAAATCATAGCAATATTTTTTTTGGATCTGTCTCCTAAAGCAAAGGAAATAAATGCAAAAATAAACAAATGGGACCTAATTAAACTTAAAAGCTTCTGCACAGCAAAGGAAACCATCAACAAAACAAAAAGACAACCTACTGAACGAGAGAAAACATTTGCAAATGATATGACTGATAAGCATTATATCCAAAATATATAAATAGCTCATGCAACTCAACAAAAACAACCCAAATAAAAAATGGGCAGGAGACCTGAATAGACATTTTTCCAAAGAAGACAACAGGCACATGAAAAGATCACCAATCATCAGAGAAATGCAAATTAAAACCACACTGAGATATCACCTCACACCTGTCAGAATGGCTATATCAAAAATATCACAAATAACAAAGGTTGGTGAGGATGTGGAGAAAAGAGAACACTTTGTACACTGTATGTGGGAATGTAAATTGGTACAGCCACTAAAGCAAACAGTATGGAATTTTCTCAAAAAACTAAAAATAGAACTACCATATGACCCAGCAATTCCACTCCTGGGTATTTATCAGAAAAAAATAAAAGCATTAATTCAAAAAGATACATACACCGCAATGATTGTAGCAGCACTATTTACAATTTCCAAGATATGGAATCAACCTAAGTGTTCATCAATAGATGAATGGATAAAGAAAATGTAATACACACACACACACACACACACACACACACAATGGAATACTACTCAGCCATGAAAATTTGCCATTTGCAACTATATGGATGGACTTGGAGGGTATTACAGTAAGTGAAATAAGTCAAACAGAGAAAGACAAATACTGTATAATATCATTTATATGTGGAATCTAAAAAATAAAAGAAACTAGTGAATATAACAAAAAAGAAACAGACTTTCAGATATAGAGAACAAACTAGTAGATACCAGTGGAGAGAGGAAAGAGGGGAGGGGCAGGATAGAGGTAGGGGATTAAGAGGTACAAACTACTATGTATAAAATAAATACACTACAAGGATATATAGTACAACACAGGGAATATATCCAATATTTTATAATATTGTAAGTGGAATATAGCCTTTAAAAATTGTGAATCACTATGTTGTACACCTGAAAATTATATAAATTATACATCAACTGTACCTCAATTTAAAAAAATAATGGTATCTGCTTGTGAGCAAAATACCTACTCTAATTCGATGTATTGATGAGTGTAAAACTATATTTCAAGTTATCTACACAACTGTACTGTGATTTGAAAATACCAGTGATTTCTATTGTGGCCATCACAGATACTGCTATTTCTCCCTTGATTTGTTGCCTATATTCAACTGAAGGAACTGTTCAATTTCATTTTGAGAATAATGAAAATAAGGATGCAAACACAACACTGTAAAGCAACTATACTCCAATAAAAATTAATTTAAAAAAATAAAAATAAGGCTTCCCTGGTGGCGCAGTGGTTGGGAGTCTGCCTGCCATTGCAGGGGACACGGGTTCGAGCCCTGGTCTGGGAAGATCCCACATGCCGCCGAGCAACTAAGCCCATGTGCCACAACTGCTGAGTCTGCACTCTGGAGCCTGCGAGCCACAACTACTGAGCCCACATGCCACAACTACTGAAGCCCATGCACCTAGAGCCCGTGCTCCATAACAAGAGAAGCCACCGCAATGAGAAGCCTGCACACTGCAATGAAGAGCAGCCCCTGCTCACCGCAACTAGAAAAAGCCCGGGCACAGCAACGAAGACCCAGTGCAGCCAAAAATAAATAAATAAATTAAATAAATTTATTAAATAAATAAATAAAAATTTAAAATCTCAGGATAACAACAACAACAAAAAAAGATGCAATTTTTCCCATCATCTAAGATCTGGACAAGGTGTCACCTAACTCATTCATTAATTCATTCAACAAATGTTTATTGAGAAATTACTATGTGCCATGCATTATTCCATCATAGGCAAAGTTTCTGCCCTCACTGAGTTTTCATTCTTGTTGTGAGTCAGATAACAAACAAATAATATAGTTGATTCGCATTATTTGTAGTAGTTATGTTGTATAAAGTCACCGTGAACATTGAATTACTGAATATGGAATCATTGCTCCTAGTAGAAATAAAGGTTTAGGTTCCTGCTAGCCGCTGGTCACGATATTTTCATCAATGGATCAATGGATCAACCTTGTTTATGTGTATTTCTGTTTAAAGACATCTTATTTAATATATATTGTTGATTCATTAACATTGCACTCATGGCCAACAGTACTCTAACTATCAGTGTGAATGGAGCTTATCTAACACAGGTATTTTCTCTGTAAGGCACATGACAGCCTTCTTGCACTTAGGAAACTAGACAGCACTTTGGGGGCCATTTTAAACAGTAGAATCACCCAAAAAAAGCACAAAAATACAGAAAAAGTGACACTAAATATACTGTGACAAAAAGATACCTGTTTACAGTATGAGATGAAACAAGAAGGCAGAGATAGTGGAAGTGTAGAGAAAGGGATTGATTTGAGAGCCATTTTTGATATACAATTGACAGGACTTGTGATGCACTTTCTCCCACCTTCCCATACACATTATCTTCCTGGAGGGGGGCTACAGGGGTGGGCTGGGAGTTTAGGTGACTGAAGTTTCAAGTTTGGATGACTAAATAGATGTTGATGAGAGAGGAGATGTGGGAAGCAGAGTAAGTTAAGGGCAAAAAGATGTTTTGGACATTCCCAGGGGACAACTGGGAAGATGCCCAACTTCAACTGCAAATATGTCTGATGCCCAGGATAGTGGGTATGAGAGTCATCAGGATGTAGGTAGTAGTGGAAGCCATGTGGACGGAAATCAACCTTCAGGCTGATTGAGGAAGTGAGGGTGACCCACACCAAGCAATTAGAAACTAGCATCTGATAAACTAGATACAAAAAAATGTTCAAATAAGTGACAGAAATAGTAATGTCAGGAAGAAGAGATACCAGCTGGAATTGCTAAAAAAATTTCTTCCTGGAGAAGGTGGCTTGAACAGACATCAGGATATGCAGGATTAGGGGGCCAGAAGGAGGGCATTGCTGGTGGGAGAGAACAGTGGGCGCAGCTATAGGGCAGGAAGGAGGTTAACCTCAGAAGTACATTCCCCATGATGGGGTAGCCAGAGAAAGAAACAAGGAACCATTGTAAAACCACTTTGAGGAAGCTGGTCACCAAGGTTGCCTCTGGGGAGGGGAACTGGGAGTCTAGAGAGAAGGGTGGGAGAGAGACACCTCTTTATACCCTTTGGGATATTTTTACCTTGCTCACCAATTACTTTTATTATTTTTTTCAGTGGTGTAAATAAATCATTTGGCTTTGGCAGAGTAAGAGATGAGTCTGGTGCAGAAGGGAATCAAATGGATCCTATGTCTTAGGGTTTGATTCCTGGTCTGCCTTTTAGGCAGGAGAGCAGGATAGTCTCTGAAGTACTAGGACTGGCTGTAGCTCTGAGTCTCTGCCCCAAGGGGATCTTTTACATGGATTTAGTCCCTGGGGAAGTTGAGTAAGTGAATAAGTCCTCTAGAGAACAGATGAGGACAGAATGAGAAGAGGCTGCACAGCAGAGCTAGATGGCTTCCAGGGACATAGAAGTGTGCCCCCAAAGGTGGGTTGATGGGTCAAGGCTGGATTCTAATCTCAAAACTTTCTCTTATTACTTGTGTGTCTAGGGCCAGGTTATGCTGCAGTAGCAGTGCTGACATCTCAATGGCTTGACGCAACAAATCTTACATAGAGTTCTTTTGAGAATTAAATGAGATCATCATCAACATCATCATCATCCAGCCTTTTTGAGGACTTACTATGTGCTGGGCTATGTAGCTCACATAATATAATCCCCATAAAAACCGTATAAGGTGGTTTTCATTATTATCCCCATTTTCTAAATGTGGGAAATAGGCACAGAGGAGTCACTGATTTGTTCAAGATCACACAGTGAGAAAGTACCAACTGGGACTGAAACTGGCTCCCTAACTCTAGAGTTTTAAGCTCTGTGTTAAAATCCTCACTTAGCCCAGGGAGAGACACATAGCATCAGTCAAATTAGGCTAGGCAATGTTGCAGTAACGAACAACGCTAAATCTCAGTGGCATAACAAAAAAGATTATTCCTCCTTCGTGCTATATGTCTAGTGCAGGGCGGCAAGTATGGTTCATTGTAGTCACTCATAGACACAGGTGATGGAGGCTTCATCTTGTCCTGTGCTTCTGCAATCACTGAGGCAGGAAAAGGGCAGGGGAATACTTTTGCCCAACATGACACACATTACTTCCGCTCTTCTTTCATTTGCCAAAGCTAAGGCAGTGGGGAAATAAAATTTGACCTCATGTTCTGAGACAAGGGCCATAATATTTATCAACAGCCATAATGACTGCACATAGGTGCTCCTTTAGTGTTGGTTGAATTGAAGTTAAACGACCAGTTCTGACCACATTAGTGAACTCTGTCTCACTAAGCTCAATTTACAAAGTTTTTGAGAGTTTGCAAACATAAGCACTATCAATTCTGCACAGAAGGCCACCAGAGAACCACTGCATCACTAATTCTGCATGTCAGGCATTTCTCTGTGCAGTCCACATGTTGCCAAGAGACCACAGAGAGTTCTGGTTACAAGACTCAAAGATTCCTGGAAAATGTAATTACTGTCTTCCAACCACTGCCATTCAACCCCTCGCTCCATCCCGTACCACCTTTTTGCGATTGCTTTTTACTTTTCCCCTCTGTTTCCCTTGTCATGTTCTTCCATGAACTCACATGAGGCACACACAGAAATATGGTAAGCTTGCAAGGTAGGAAATTTTCAGAACCACTTTAAAGTGTGCATTTCAGGGGCAGTAATTCCATTCACAGTGTTGTGCAATCATCATCACTATCTATTTCCAAAACTTTGCATCACCCCAAATAAAAACTCTGTACCCATTAAGCAATAAATTTCCACTAAGGTGGAAATTTTTATTTTCACTCTTTTTTTTTTTTTTTTGGCCGCGCTTTGAGGCTTGCAGTATCTCAGTTCCCCGACCAGGGATTGAAACCGGGCCATGGCAGTGAAAGCCCGGAATCCTAACCACTAGGCAACCAGGGAGCTCCCTATTTTCACTTTAAAGACAAGGATACTTAAGGTTAAGCCCTGTGCCCAGAGTCACCCATGAAATAAGTAACAGAGACAGGATTTCTGACTTTAGGTATCATGATTTTCTTGCTACACTCTGAAGCCTCTCTATTATCTTATCACTCATAGTAGGGTGATGCCAACCATCTCCTGGAGGTGGAGTGCAATTCCTAAACTTGTGAGTGCCCCTTCAGTGGTCTGGGGAATAGACCACCCTTCGTTCCCTCAGCAACATTCTGCATATGTTACTGGATACCTGTTAAGTGCTGGAGATTCACAGATGAGTGCGCGGTAGTTCACAGCACAGTGAGGTTATACAGAAGCTGTTCATTTCCCCCCAAATTTTGTTTCCCTTCTTCTCCAGTAAAAAAAACTCAGATTTTTAGCTGAGCTAATAGGTCCCAGAAATAAGACTATACTTCTAATCTCTCTAGCATCTGGCTCCCGCAAAGTGACTAAGTTCTGGTCAATGAGATGTAAGAATAAATGCTATGTGAAACTTCCGGGCAGTGTTTGCAAAGAGAAGGAGCATGCTTTTCTTCCACCACTCCCCCTACCCTGCTTCCTCCTGGGTAGAAGTTATGCTGCACCAGCCAGAGCTTGGGCAATCATCTTGGATCATCATGCGCAAGCCTTGGACTGAAGATGGAAGAAGCTTTAGTCCTTGACACAGTGGAGTGCTATGCCAGCCCGGGGCTTCATATCTTTCATTTATAACAGAAAGAAAACAAGTTCCTACATTGTATGTATCTGTTACCTCTTGCTGCATAACAAACTACTTCAAACTTAGTGGCTTAAGACAACAATTACCTAATGTAGCTCCTGATTCTATGGGTCAGCTGGGAAACAGGAGCTGGATGGTCTAGGCCAGGTTTACATGTCTGGTTGGTCTAGGGGGTCTCAGTTGGGATGGCTCATCTTTGCTCCATTTGGTTTATCCTACAGTAGGTTAGCCTACTGTAGGTTAGCCTAAGCATCTTCACATGGCAGTCTCAGGGTTCCAAAAAAAAAGAGAAGGCAAGTCTCAATACGCAAGTGCTTTTCAAGTCTCTGCTTGTGTCACATATGCTACTGTCCCATTGGTCTACTCAGGTCACTCAAAGGCATAGTTACAGCGGAGAGTGATTTGTTGGAGGCCATTATTGCAACTATCTCACTGTCTAAGCCACTGGTATTTGGGGATTTTCTGTCATTAGGATATCTGTTGCCTCTGGTCTACACATGATCAGCCACGGAAAGGGTAGGAGGATATGAATCAAAGACACCACATAGTTTTTCCCTTTTGGTTTGCTCTAATCCCATTTTCTCACTTGCAAATGTAGGTCAAGTTTCCTGATAGAATCTGGCTCCAGACACTTGGTGTACAGTTGGTTTAAATTAAGGATATTACATAAATAAAACAATTGCAGACACTCCAGTCAGGCAGAGAAGAAGAAAGACATGAGGTAGGGCGAGGCAGGGGGAGAATGGATGGTTTGTCAACACCTACCAAGGTAACCAGCTTAGGGCCACAAGAATTTCCCGTTATTTTTTTTTTTTCAAACATGTACTTCACACTACTCTAGGAGGCAGTTAAATACAAGCCAGAAAACTGACTGTCTTAGAATCCAGACCCTGTGACTTACTATTATGGGGTGTAGGCAAGTGACTGAACGTCGGTGTGCCTGCTTTCTTATCTATAAAATTACCACTTCACGACATTGGGCTGTTGCAAGGACTACACGAGAGACACAAGTTAGCTATTACTGCACTAATGTCATGTGCTGGCCCTGAGCCAGTCGGGGCTTCCAATGACATAGGCAGTCCTTGACTCAACATGGTAGCTCAGGACAGCGAGACGGTGATGGTCTCACGAGAAAGGAAGTTCTATGAGGGCAGGGTTGTTTGTTTGTTTCTGTTTGGTCTCCTATTGTATTTCCAAGCCCCAGAATGGAGCCTGAAACATAGGAGGGGTTCAATACATTTTAGTCGAATGAATAAATTTAAACAATTCAGGTGCTATGCTACATCATACAGGATTCAAGTGGGGCACAAAGGAGGGATGTCAATAAAATGATTATAAAAATGAGATCAGAGAGACAGGTAAGGAAATAAAATGCATGAAGAGCAGGAAGAAGTTATAGTAAAGTTTCTAAAATTTGACTCAGTGGAATGACTTCTAACTCATAATCAAGTCATAAGAAAATTTGGGGATTTAATTAAATTCCTATCACCTTAAGGCAGGGTTAGGGAGATGAACGTGAGTAGCAGCAGGCCAGAAGTACTGTCCAAGTTGCAGGCCAGAACCTCTGACTTTGAACTTGAATCTGTAACCCCAGTCTCAGGTCAATCCCTCAGTTGGCCTGAGATGGTATATCTGTTCCCGGCCATTGGCAAAGGAAATTTGCTACTCAGGAAAGTTATAACCAAGTACAGAGATGATAAAGTAAATTAAACCCACAGGATTAATACTTTCATGTGATGTTTAGGAATAAGTTTTATAAACATCATGAAAAACTGTGGGTAATGGTTATTTATGGTATATGAAACTTTTAGGAAAATTTGACATGTTAATTGAATACTTTAATTTGAAATATTTAATTATTATCAAGCCTCATTTTACTTTTAAAATGCATGAAGATTTGTTTAATTTTGTAAACTGTATTTGACTATCTGAAAGACTGAAATGTTTTTAGGTCTTTTCAGGCATCTTAAATTTGTAACTAGAGTTTCTGTGCTAAAGAAGGTTTTGTTTATCTTATCAGTAAATCAGCCTTATTGGGCATCTTGCTTGAGAGAATCATGCTTAAGAGAATCAGATATGTTAAATTTGGGCTTCTAATTTTAAAAGTTTAAGGGAATTTAATTAACTATGACAGTTAAGGAAATATCTGTTAAACTTAACTGAATATTAATTAAAGGACAAGTGAAAGTGATGTTATTTTTATACAAAATTACTAGATTCATCGACAAATTAGCTGGATTGGTACAATGAGCTCTACAACTTAAGAAAAAGCTATGTTTTAAACTTACAACTTTATTTAATTGAATATCCATGAAAACCCTTCACCTTTTTGAACCCGAGGACCCTGCTTCTTCTGCAGCCCCGCCTCCTCCTATCACTGGGCCCACAAGCCAGCAAGTGTCTGTCTACTTCCTCTTTCATTTCAGTTCCAGACCCTTGTTCCATCCTCCTCTCTGAAAATCCCTAGCATTGAAACTCATAGCCTCAGACAATAGCACTGATTCTTACTGCAGGCAAGTATCTTTAGACCCCCGGGTCACTGGTCTTTACTCCTTGAAGATTGTAGCCCATGTTCATTGTCATTCTCTCCAACAGCAGCCTGCCTCAATTCTTGGTGATTTCAATATTCATGGCGACAGTGGTGATATTCAGGTAAAACATAGGTGGACACCAATCAGACGCAAAGTTGTTCCCCTGAAGGGCCTCAGCCTGGGCCAAATATTATCCTTTAATTCTGTGGGGAGGTCCTGGGTCCTGGGGCAGGGGTCACGGGCCAGTGTGGCCAAGGCAATGGGAGAACATCAGGGGACGTAGGCAGTGGTCATTAGCCAACTGGTATAAAAGAATTTCAACATTTTAACAATTGAAATGGACATACTTTTCCTACCAGCTGACATCAACCCTGAGTGGATATGATTCTCCCGAGTTCCTTGCCCTCTTCTCCTCATGTGACCTTGTCCTCCACTCTACCTTAGCCACCCACTCCCATCTGTCATATACTAGACCTAAAAACAGTAACTGCATCCCCTCTGTGATCTAAATTGTAAGCATCCCACTCTTGGGCCGCCACCTCCTGTCCTTCAAGCTTACTCCACCTAGAACACCTAGAACAATTCTGCCATCTTATCAGAGCCTACAATTCATTATTCCTCCCAGTTTTCACTATGTTTCACCTCCCTCATGCTTTTTATTCTTTTTTTTTTTAATCGTTAAGCTAGTTAGGAAGCATACTCATAGGTGATGTGTTGTAGACAATTTTTTTTTAATTAATTTATTTATGTATTTATTTTTATGGCTGTGTTGGGTCTTCGTTTCTGTGCGAGGGCTTTCTCTAGTTGTGGCAAGCGGGGTCCACTCTTCATTGCGGTGCGCGGGCCTCTCACTATCGCTGCCTCTCTTGTTGCGGAGTACAGGCTCCAGACGCGCAGGCTCAGTAATTGTGGCTCACGGGCCCAGCTGCTCCGCGACATGTGGGATCTTCCCAGACCAGGGCTCGAACCCGTGTTCCCTGCATTGGCAGGCAGATTCTCAACCACTGCGCCACCAGGGAAACCCCTTTTATTCTTTTAACCAGATTAGATTCTACAGTACATCACCGTAATCATTCTTTCATGCATACACAACCCCCTTACCCTAGTCTTCCCTTCTGTCACCAGCCTGACAAAGCCAATCTATGGTAAATCCAAGTCTTCACCTGCTCTAAGATGGCACTATGTACTTGAATGTAGCTGCAGAAAGCCACACCACCACACTGACTGGCCTCACTTTAAATTTGTGATCAGTAACCCTGAGTGGGCCTTTAGTGGACAATGGTACTACATTGCCAGCTCCAGTCACTTTCCCACTCTGGTAAATAACCAGAATTATCTCGCACCTCTTCTTGTCTCTTCAAACCTCCAGAACTCTTCTGCCCTCCTTACTCAAATCTAGTTGTTCTCAAAATATTTTCGTCTCATGACTCCTTTAAACTCTTGAAAATTGAGGGCCCTAAAGAGCTATTGTTTATATATAGGTTATATCTACTCATATCTATTATATTACAATTAAAAACTGGGACATTTAAAACAATTGGTTATTAATTTTATAAAAATAACAATAAATCCATTATACATTAACATAAATAACATATTTTTATGGAAAATAACTATATTTTCCAAGCCTAAAAATTTTAGAAGCACTGTTTTACATATTTGTAAAATCTTTTTCATGTTTCGTTAAAGAGAAGACAGAAGACTGGATTCTCATATATGTTTCTGCATTCAAATTGTTATAATATATAATTTTGGTTAAAGTATATCATGAAAATCCTGGCCTCACACAGATACAGATAAGTAGTTGGAAAAGGGAGTAGTATTTTAATAGCTTTTTCAGATAATTGAGGATATTCTTCTTTGATACTACACAAAACTTGACAAGTGATCATTTCTTTTTTTTTTTTTAAAGATTTATTTATTGATTTATTGATTGATTGATTGATTGCTATGTTGGGTCTTCGTTTCTGTGCTAGGGCTTTCTCTAGTTGCGGCAAGCGGGGGCCACTCTTCATTGCGGTGCGCGGGCCTCTCACTATCGTGGCCTCTCTTGTTGCGGAGCACAGGCTCCAGACGCGCAGGCTCAGTAGTTGTGGCTCACGGGCCTAGTTGCTCCGCGGCATGTGGGATCTTTCCAGACCAGGGCTCGAACCCGTGTCCCCTACATTAGCAAGCAGATTCTCAACCACTGTGCCACCAGGGAAGCCCAACAAGTGATAATTTCTTAAAGGGTGGTTGCAGTGTGAATTTTGAAATCACATCAATCTTTTTATACTTTGTTACATTAAAATTTATTGATTTATCTTGTACTTTAAATGGATATTTTACCCATGCATAATTTTGTAACACCATGCATTGGTCATTTGGAAAGTATTGGTTCACAGAGTTATGCAGATCTTCTAAATGTTGACATATTCACATATGTTAGTATTACCATTGATCTCATCAGAAGTCTTTAAGTATTGGGAAGATGCCAAGCTCATGGAGGCAGAAGTTTTCCAAAATTCTAAGTTTTGTAGCAAAGCTTGAATGTTATCACTGTCAAGAAATAGCTCACAAGTATCTCCTGTCAAACAGGCTCACTTTGTTCATTTTTTAGAAAATGTCTGCCAATTATGTACCCAAGTCTGAATAACCAGAGTTGGTCTGCCAGTCATTCTTTCAACTGGTGTTCCATGAATAAAGCAGCAGGGTCAGCTCTCATTTCAAATTGAACAAGTGCTTTTCCTCAAGACAGCTATCATACTTTGGTATGCAGCAGAAGTGCTTTATATGTACTTCCCATTCAATATTAAAAACACGTGTACTCAAGGGATGAAATTTTATAAAATTAATAACTTTCACTGCTTCATTAAAAATGTTCTTCAGTGAAACTATTTTTTTTTTCCTGCAAGTGCCTGGTGGTAAAGACGCTTATGACTACTAGTATAATTTGGCACTATTGCCTTGACACCAGCAATTTTACCCACCATTGCTTTTACACGATCAGGACAAATGTGAGCACAGTTGTTACAGGATAAACCAAGCAATTAAAAAATGTTAACACTTTGAAAATATCAGCACTACTTGTGTTAATTGCATTCACATAAAGGAAGATCTTTGATGATTAGTTGGTGCTAATCCTGAATGAATACAAGCAAAACTCCGAGTCTAGGCACATTTGTAGATTTGTTCGTTTTAAGGCAAAAGTTCAGTTCTATAGAGGCGATATTAACTCAGTCTTTTTGTCTGCAGCTAAATTTTTACTCTGAGTAACTGAATCATTGCAAGGTGGCAGTTCTGTGGTTCCTTTCACTGACTTTTCATCCAACAGGCATTCAGCAATGTCAACTATACAAGATTTTATTTGTCCCTCTACCATTGTATGTACTTTTCCAGCCAGTGCAATATGGTAAATTACCTTGTAAGGTGCTTCAATAGCTTTTTCATTTCTAGTTTGAAAAGCTGTGACATGAAATTATTGGATTTTAAAGAGCTCATGTTATGTATGTTTAAAATATTCAATTCATTTTTCTTTATACTCTGTATACTAGCCCCAATATGATGCTGTAGTTTAGGGGTCACCATATGTTATTAGAAAATGCTCTGATGCATAAAAGACACTAAGGTAATAATTAACATTTATAAAGCTTAAGAAAAGATAGCTTTTGCCATATTTTTCTTTCTTTTTTTAAAAATTTATTTATTTATTTATTTATTTAGGCTGCGTTGGGTCTTTGTTGCTGTGCGCGGGCTTTCTCTAGTTGCGGTGAGCGGGGGCTACTCTTCATTGCGGTGCGCGGGCGTCTTATCGCGGTGGCTTCTCTTATTGCGGAGCACAGGCTCTAGGCGCACGGACTTCAGTAGTTGTGGCACGTGGGCTCAGTAGTTGTGGCGCACGGGCTTAGTTGCTCCACGGCATGTGGGATCTTCCCGGACCAGGGATAGAACCCCTGTCCCCTGCATTAGCAGGCGGATTCTTAACCACTGTGCCACCAGGGAAGTCCCATATTTTTATTTCTTATCTACAATTTTGCCAGTGTCTTTGGAGTAGATTCCTCCCTTCCATGAGTCAGAGAGCTCACTTTTTTTTTTTTTTAAGCTCTTTAGACACGGACTATGTAGTTGTGGCTTGAGAAAGTAAGTCTTCTAATCTCTCATTTTAAAGTCAACAATATATCTTAAAAAATATATATATTTTTAAATAAACTACTTTTATTTTAGGAGAAAATAATAAATTCTAAAATAATAGTTTTAGGTATCTAAACATTTGAAAGAGTTAGGAACAAATTAAATATTATGCAAAACAAGACCAAAAAGTGTACTTCTTACTGTGTTTTCCTGCAGGTGCAAGGAAAACTTTGGGTAGTCACCCACAATTCCTTTCTTAGCCCCTGAAAGTCTTGAGGTTCACCTCTGTGTTGGATCCCTTCTTTCCTCCAAGCCTCTTGCACATCATCTGAGATGACACCACTCCAGCTCTTATTCTCACATGTCCAATCTGCATGTGATCCAAGGAAAACGCTTAATCATCTTTTTCCCAACGAATGAACTCCAAGGGTGCAAGCCATCCCAACACAACCCCTCCTGTTATTCCAGCCTCTAAAGAGCCACTAGCTAGGCTCTCCCCTTTTAAACTTCTCAGGACACTAGTTCACCTTTCTTTGTGGCCCTGTTGAGGCACTTTTCCCCTACATCTGAGGTGAGGTAATATTCTTTCCCTCAGGAACTCATAACACAAGGACAGTTTTCTCTAAATATTTGCACATTCATTCATCCCTAACAGTAACAAAATAGATAAAAATTCCTGCTTTCATGGAGCTCATATTCTAGTGCACAACACTAGACAAATTCAAGAAAATAGAACTCTCCTCTTATCTCTTACTATACTTTTCTTGGCACTCCAACCTATTTTATAGGCTAGAGATGTGTGCTGAGCTTAGATGTGTGCTAAACCAATTTTCTGAAACCTTCTTTAAAAATTCTTCATGGTGTTCTGACTCCTTACTTTGGAATATGGCATCTATTATCTTGGTGCCCCAGCTGAAACTGAGATAAGAACAGACCCATTTTTAATACCTGTTACAGTTTTATCTAACACATTATCTAAAACACAGTCTCCCAGAGCTGAGCCATTGGAAAGTCAAGTAATACTCTTGATAAAGTCCTCTCTTCCAGGTCTAGGAAAACCAACATCTTTGCCATCATCAACATCATCATTATCATCCCTACTTCATTCACAGAGCTCTTCACCCAGCTCCTTCTCCAAACTCCCAAACTCGGCTGGGGCAAGGGATGGGGTAAGGAAGCCTGGCACTGATTAGGCTTAGGGTGCTGTAATTTCATTCCTTAAACCTTCCTCTGCTTCAAATGAAGCAATGACAGATAAAGTTATATATATATATTATATATATATAAAGTTATATATATATTATATATGTAAAGTTATATATTATATAATATTATATAGTTATATATATAAAGTTATATATATATATCCATATATGTATATTTCATTTATAAAGATATAGATACCCTCAATAACAAAACAATACCAAAAGCATTTCCATGGACATTAAATGGAACAGATAAATGATAATGGAACAATAAGTGGAGGCAGAGTATAAATTTTCTGGATTAGAAACTGGTAGAGATGATTGGAAATTTGACGCTTTCCCTCAAAGTCAAGTGAAGCAATTACCACCCCACACCCCCACGAGTGGTACGGACAGGAGCCAGCACATTGTGTGAATCAAGTAAGTAATTTTATTTGACCCACAGGAAGAGGCTAAAAGAGGCTGAAACCCACTACCAGAGCTTGTAATAAATAGTTTAAAGAAAAATTCATGCTAACTGGTCCTGGGCTGAGATATCTACCAGCTCAGTGACCAAATTTTGAATAATCCCAATATCATCACAGGAAGAAATATGATATAAGAAACAAAGCAGTAAAAGATACTAGTAAATTTAAATAATTATTGACTTTTAAAACTACAAAATTTTGTTATAAAGATATAGAACTAAAATCCAAGACAACAACAGCAATAAGAAAAGGCAGCTAAAACAATCTAAGATCTTTATTTTGTTCAAGAAGGAAATACAAGGAGAACTAGAATAACTTTAGACCTTATAAAAAAGATACAGTTATATATAAATGTTAAATATGAAAAGGTAAATTCTGAAAGGATAAAAAATAGAATCTATAGCTTTGAAACCAGATTTTACAAGGAGAAAAATACCATCAGTTCAATAGAGATTTCATATAATGACAGTGTGAAAAGATTGACAATTTCCCTCTGCAAAAAATAAATACATAACTGGATGAAATTGTCAAAAATAACAATTTCGGGGCACTGGAAGTAAACCAAAGGTAGACAACAAATTGAGAAACATTTATTTCTGAAAAATTTAGAGCAAGAGTCTTTGGCTTTCTTGCCTGGGGCTGCTGCTGCCCTGTTCCTTGCCTCATCCCCAACTCATCAGGCAAAACTGTAGCTTTACCAGTCTTTGCTGCCAAAGCAGGGTGAGGTTGTGGAAGGCACTCTGCTTGGGATGAAGTAGGGGACAAAATCCCACAGTTTTGCCAGCTAACAGTGGGGTGCTGTAGGGGAACAGAAGGAGAAAACTTTGCTAGTCTAAGGTTGTTGTCCCAGCTGGAGTGAGGAGTGGACCAGACATAAATTTAACAAAGAGATTCTGAAAATGAGAGAGCCACAAAAGGCCTGAGCTAAACTCTTCACACACACACCTGGCTGACAGAGGAAACACACACGCCTAGGAGAGACTTCAGAGAGCCTGGTAAAAAGTGAAAGCTAGGGGAGGCTTGGAATTGGTTGCAACTTTAAATGGATTCTCCAGCTCACACACAGATCAACAGGCAGAGGCTGGAATCTTTACAGGCCTGAGGTGTTTGAGAACAATTTCTGTGCAAATCATTGGCCAACCACTGAGCTACCTAGACATGGGGTGACCCCAGGAGGCCAGGTTGAAAAAATTAAAAGTAGAATAATAAGTTGAGCAGGCACATCAGTGACTCCACACTATGGAAGAGAGAGAGATTCCACAGTACACGTGCAGACAATTTACGAAAAAGATAAAGACTCAGAAAAATAAAACAGAATTGAGTCATTGCAAAATATTATCTAAAATGTCCAATTGTTAACCAAAAGTAACTAGACCTATAAAATATAGGAAAGTGTGATCTGTGCTCAGGGAATAAAGCAGCCAATGCAAATTGTCTCTGAATGGGCCAAGATGTTGGATTTAGCAGAGAAAACTTCAAAGCAGCTATTATAAATATATTCAAATAATTAAGGGAAACTATACTGACACTGAGTCAACAAATAGGGAATCTCAACAGAGGAATTGAAACTATAAAAAGGAACCAAATGGAAATTCTAGGATTGAAAAATAGAGAAACTGAAATGAAAAATTCACTAGATGAGCTCAATAACAGATTTCAGAGGAAAGAAGAAAGAATTAGTAAACATGGAGATAGAGCAAATAAAAGTATCCATTCTAAAGAACACAGAGAAAAAAGATTGAAGAAGAATAAACAGAGCATCGGAAACCTGTAGGACAATGTGAATTATTCCAAGAAGGAGAGAAGAAAGGAGAAGAAGTAGCAAATTATTTGATGAAATAATAGCCAGAGACTTTCCAAATCTGTTAAAAAGTATTAACGTACAGATCCAAGAAGCTCAATCAACCCCAAACAGAACAACTACAAAAAGGACCACATCTAGACATTCTGTAGTTAAATTGAGGAAAGACAAAGGCATAATGAGGAAATAAAAATGCAGTCAATGGCTGACTTCTCATGAGAAACAACAGAGGCCAGAAAGCAGTGGAATGACATACAAAAACTATCAGTGATGAATTCAACTTCCAGGAAAACCGTCCTTAAAGCTTCTATATCCAGCCGCGGCTATCAGCGCGGATCCCACAGCAACAGGGACGCAGAGGGAAAAACGGAGAGATTCCCGCACAGAGGCTCGGCGCCGAGCAGCACTCACCAGCCCGAGAGGCTTGTCTGCTCACCCGCCGGGGCGGGCGGGGGCTGGGAGCTGAGGCGCGGGCTTCGGTCGGATCCCAGGGAGAGGACTGGGGTTGGCTGCGTGAACACAGCCTGAAGGGTCTAGCGCACCACAACTAGCAGGGAGGGTGCACGAGAAAAAGTCTGCAGCTGCCGAGGAGGCAGGAGACTTTTTCTTGCCTCTTTGTTTCGCGGCGTGCAAGGAGAGGGGATTCAGGGCGCCACTTAAACGAACTCCAGAGACGGGCGCGAGCCGCGGTTATCAGCGCGGACCCCAGAGACGGGCATGAGACGCTAAGGCTGCTGCTGCCGCCACCAAACAGCCTGTGGGCGAGCACAGGTCATTCTCCACACCGCCCCTCCCGGGAGCCTGTGCGGCCCGCCACGGCCAGGCTCCCGTAATCCGGGGACAACTTCACCGGGAGAGCGCACGGCGCGCCTCAGGCTGCTGCAACGTCACGCCGGCTTCTGCCGCCGCAGGCTCGCCCCGCCTCCTCCGTACCGCTCCCTCCCCCCGGCCTGACTGAGCCAGAGCCCCCGAATCAGCTGCTCCTTTAACCCCGTTCTGTCTGGGCGGGGAACAGACGCCCTCAGGGGACCTACATGCAGAGGCGGGTCCAAATCCAAAGCTGAACCCCGGGAGCTGTACGAACAAAGAAGAGAAAGGGAAATCTCTCCCAGCAGCCTCAGAAGCAGCGGATTAAAGCTCCACAAACAACTTGATGTGCCTGCATCTGTTGAATACCTGAATAGACAACGAATCATCCCAAATTTAGGAGATGGACTTTGGGAGCAGGATATATTAACTTTTCCCCTTTTCCTTTTTTTTGTGAGTGTAGATGTGTATGCTTCTGGGTGAGATTTTGTCTGTATAGCTTTGCTCTCACCGTTAGTCCTAGGGTTAGGTCCGTCCGTTTTTTTTTTTTTTTTTTGGCTTAAAAATTTTTTTTTTCCCTAATAAATGTTTTCTTAATAATTTTTTCCTTATTTTCTATTTTTAAAAAAATTTTTAATAAGTTTTTTCATATTTTTTATTTAAAAAAATTTTTTTTCTTAATAAATTTTTTCTAAATAATTTTTTTCTTATTTTTAGTATAAAAAATTAATAAATCTATTTTTAAAAATTAAAAAAAATTTTTTTTCTTAATAAATTTACTCTTAATAATTTTTTTTCTTATTTTTTATTATAATTGCTTTATTTTATTTTATTTTATCCTCTTTTTTTCTTTCTTTCCATTTTTTCTCCCTTTTATTCTGAGCCATGTGGATGAAAGGCTCTTGGTGCTCCAGCCAGGCATCAGGGCTGTGCCTCTGAGGTGGGAGAGCCAACTTCAGGACACTGGTCCACAAGAGACCTCCCAGCTCCACGTAATACCAAACGGTGAAAATCTCTCACAGATCTCCATCTCAACATCAAGACCCAGCTTCACTCAACGACCAGCAAGCTACAGTGCTGGACACCCTATGCCAAACAACTAACAAGAGAGGAACACAGCCCCATCCATTAACAGAGAGGCTGCCTAAAATCATAATAAGGCCACAGACACCCCAAAACACACCAACAGACGTGGACGAACCCACCAGAAAGACAACATCCAGCCTCATCCACCAGAACACAGGCACTAGTTCCCTCCACCAGGAAACCTACACAACCCACTGAACCAACCTTAGCCACTGGGGACAGATACCAAAAACAACGGGAACTACGAACCTGCAGCCTGTGAAAAGGAGACCCCAAACACAGTAAGATAAGCAAAATGAGAAGACAGAAAAACACACAGCAGATGAAGGAGCAGGGTCAAAACACACCAGACCTAACAAATGAAGAGGAAATAGGTAGTCTACCTGAAAAAGAATTCAGAATAATGATAGTAAGGATGATCCAAAGTCTTGGAAATAGAATAGACAAAATGCAAGAAACATTTAACAAGGACGTAGAAGAACTAAAGAGGAACCAAGAAACGATGACAAGCACAATAAATGAAATTAAAAATACTCTAGATGGGATCAATAGCAGAATAACTGAGGCAGAAGAACGGATAAGTGACCTGGAAGATAAAATGGTGGAAATAACTACTGCAGACCAGAATAAAGAAAAAAGAATGAAAAGAACTGAGGACAGTCTCAGAGACCTCTGGGACAACATTAAACGCACCAACATTCGAATTATAGGGGTCCCAGAAGAAGAAGAGAAAAAGAAAGGGACTGAGAAAATATTTGAAGAGATTATAGTTGAAAACTTCCCTAATATGGGAAAGGAAATAGTTAATCAAGTCCTGGAAGCACAGAGAGTCCCATACAGGATAAATCCAAGGAGAAACACACCAAGACACATATTAATCAAACTATCAAAAATTAAATATAAAGAAAACATATTAAAAGCAGCAAGGGAAAAACAACAGATAACACACAAGGGCATCCCCATAAGGTTAACAGCTGATCTTTCAGCAGAAACTCTGCAAGCCAGAAGGGAGTGGCAGGATATACTTAAAGTGATGAAGGAGAAAAACCTACAACCAAGATTACTCTACCCAGCAAGGATCTCATTCAGATTTGATGGAGAAATTAAAACCTTTACAGACAAGCAAAAGCTGAGAGAGTTCAGCACCACCAAACCAGCTTTACAACAAATGCTAAAGGAACTTCTCTAGGCAAGAAACACAAGAGAAGGAAAACACCTACAATAACAAACCCAAAACATTTAAGAAAATGGGAATAGGAACATACATATCGATAATTACCTTAAATGTAAATGGATTAAATGCTCCCACCAAAAGACACAGACTGGCTGAATGGATCCAAAAACAAGACCCATATATATGCTGTCTACAAGAGACCCACTTCAGACCTAGAGACACATACAGACTGAAAGTGAGGGGATGGAAAAAGATATTCCATGCAAATGGAAATCAAAAGAAAGCTGGAGTAGCAATTCTCATATCAGACAAAATAGACTTTAAAATAAAGACAATTACAAGAGACAAAGACGGACACTATATAATGATCAAGGGATCGATCCAAGAGGAAGGTATAACAATTGTAAATATTTATGCACCCAACATAGGAGCACCTCAATACATAAGGCAAATACTAACAGCCATAAAAGGGGAAATCGACAGTAACACAATCATAGTAGGGGACTTTAACACCCCACTTTCACCAATGGACAGATCATCCAAAATGAAAATAAATAAGGAAACACAAGCTTTAAATGATACATTAAACAAGATGGACTTAATTGATATTTATAGGACATTCCACCCAAAAACAACAGAATACACATTTTTCTCAAGTGCTCATGGAACATTCTCCAGGATAGATCATATCTTGGGTCACAAATCAAGCCTTGGTAAATTCAAAAAAATTGAAATCGTATCAAGTATCTTTTCCGACCACAACGCTATGAGACTAGATATCAATTACAGGAAAAGATCTGTAAAAAATACAAACACATGGAGGCTACACAATACACTACTTAATAACGAAGTGATCACTGAAGAAATCAAAGGGGAAATCAAAAAATACCTAGAAACAAATGACAATGGAGACACGACGATCCAAAACCTATGGGATGCAGCAAAAGCAGTTCTAAGAGGGAAGTTTATAGCAATACAAGCCTACATCAAGAAACAGGAAACATCTCGAATAAACAACCTAACCTTGCACCTAAAGCAATTAGAGAAAGAAGAACAAAAAAACCCCAAAGCTAGCAGAAGGAAAGAAATCATAAAGATCAGATCAGAAATAAATGAAAAAGAAATGAAGGAAACAATAGCAAAAATCAATGAAACTAAAAGCTGGTTCTTTGAGAAGATAAACAAAATTGATAAACCATTAGCCAGACTCATCAAGAGAAAAAAGGAGAAGACTCAAATTAATAGAATTAGAAATGAAAAAGGAGAAGTAACCACTGACACTGCAGAAATACAAACGATCATAAGAGATTACTACAAGCAACTCTATGCTAATAAAATGGACAACCTGGAAGAAATGGACAGATTCTTAGAAATGCACAACCTGCCGAGACTGAACCAGGAAGAAATAGAAAATATGAACAGACCAATCACAAGCACTGAAATTGAAACTGTGATTAAAAATCTTCCAACACACAAAAGCCCAGGACCAGATGGCTTCACAGGCGAATTCTATCAAACATTTAGAGAAGAGCTAACACCTATCCTTCTCAAACTCTTCCAAAATATTGCAGAGGGAGGAACACTCCCAAACTCATTCTACGAGGCCACCATCACCCTGATACCAAAACCAGGCAAAGATGTCACAAAGAAAGAAAACTACAGGCCAATATCACTGATGAACATAGATGCAAAAATCCTCAACAAAATACTAGCAAACAGAATCCAACAGCACATTAAAAGGATCATACACCATGATCAAGTGGGGTTTATTCCAGGAATGCAAGGATTCTTCAATATACGCAAATCAATCAACGTGATACATCATATTAACAAATTGAAGGAGAAAAACCATATGATCATCTCAATAGATGCAGAGAAAGCTTTCGACAAAATTCAACACCCATTTATGATAAAAGTCCTGCAGAAAGTAGGCATAGAGGGAACTTTCCTCAACATAATAAAGGCCGTATATGACAAACCCACAGCCAACATTGTCCTCAATGGTGAAAAACTGAAACCATTTCCACTAAGATCAGGAACAAGACAAGGTTGCCCACTCTCACCACTATTATTCAACATAGTTTTGGAAGTGTTAGCCACAGCAATCAGAGACGAAAAAGAAATAAAAGGAATCCAAATCGGAAAAGAAGAAGTAAAGCTGTCACTGTTTGCAGATGACATGATACTATACATAGAGAATCCAAAAGATGCTACCAGAAAACTACTAGAGCTAATCAATGAATTTGGTAAAGTAGCAGGATACAAAATTAATGCACAGAAATCTCTTGCATTCCTGTATACTCATGATGAAAAATCTGAAAGTGAAATTAAGAAAACACTCCCGTTTACCATTGCAACAAAAAGAATAAAATACCTAGGAATAAACCTACCTAAGGAGACAAAAGACCTGTATGCAGAAAATTATAGGACACTGATGAAAGAAATTAAAGATGATACAAATAGATGGAGAGATATACCATGTTCTTGGATTGGAAGAATCAACATTGTGAAAATGACTCTGCTACCCAAAGCAATCTACAGATTCAATGCAATCCCTATCAAACTACCACTGGCATTTTTCACAGAACTAGAACAAAAAATTTCACAATTTGTATGGAAACACAAAAGACCCCGAATAGCCAAAGCAATCTTGAGAACGAAAAATGGAGCTGGAGGAATCAGGCTCCCTGACTTCAGACTATATTACAAAGCTACAGTAATCAAGACAGTTTGGTACTGGCACAAAAACAGAAATATAGATCAATGGAACAGGATAGAAAGCCCAGAGATAAGCCCACGCACATATGGTCACCTTATCTTTGATAAAGGAGGCAAGCATATACAGTGGAGAAAAGACAGCCTCTTCAATAAGTGGTGCTGGGAAAATTGGACAGGTACATGTAAAAGTATGAAATTAGAACACTCCCTAACACCATACACAAAAATAAACTCAAAATGGATTAAAGACCTAAGTGTAAGGCCAGACACTATCAAACTCTTAGAGGAAAACATAGGCAGAACACTGTATGACATAAGTCACAGCAAGATCCTTTTTGACCCAGGTCCTAGAGAAATGGAAATAAAAACACAAATAAACAAATGGGACCTAATGAAACTTAAAAGCTTTTGCACAGCAAAGGAAACCATAAACAACACCAAAAGACAACCCTCAGAGTGGGAGAAAATATTTGCAAATGAAGCAACGGACAAAGGATTAATCTCCAAGATTTACAAGCAGCTCATGCAGCTCAATAACAAAAAAACAAACAACCCAATCCAAAAATGGGCAGAAGACCTAAATAGACATTTCTCCAAAGAAGAGATACAGATTGCCAACAGACACATGAAAGAATGCTCAACATCATTAATCATTAGAGAAATGCAAATCAAAACTACAATGAGGTATCATCTCACACCGGTCAGAATGGCCATCATCAAAAAATCTAGAAACAATAAATGCTGGAGAGGGTGTGGAGAAAAGGGAACACTCTTGCACTGTTGGTGGGAATGTAAATTGATACAGCCACTATGGAGAACAGTATGGAGGTTCCTTAAAAAACTAAAAATAGAACTACCATATGACCCAGCAATCCCACTACTGGGCATATACCCTGAGAAAACCATAATTCAGAAAGAGTCATGTACCAAAATATTCATTGCAGCTCTGTTTACAATAGCCAGGACATGGAAGCAACCTAGGTGTCCATCATCGGATGAATGGATAAAGAAGATGTGGCACATATATACAATGGAATATTACTCAGCCATAAAAAGAAATGAAATGGAGGTGTTTGTAATGAGGTGGATGGAGTTAGAGTCTGTCATACAGAGTGAAGTAAGTCAGAAAGAGAAAAACAAATACAGTATGCTAACACATATATATGGAATCTAAGGGAAAAAAAAAAAAAGAGGTCATGAAGAACCTAGTGGCAAGATGGGAATAAAGACACAGACCTACTAGAGAATGGACTTGAGGATATGGGGAGGGGGAGGGGTGAGATGTGACAGGGTGAGAGAGTGTCATGGACATATATACACTACCAAATGTAAAATAGATAACTAGTGGGAAGCAGCCGCATAGCACAGGGAGATCAGCTCGGTGCTTTGTGACCACCTAGAGGGGTGGGATAGGGAGGGTGGGAGGAAGGGAGATGCAAGAGGGAAGAGATATGGCAACATATGTATATGTGTAACTGATTCACTTTGTTGTAAAGCAGAAGCTAGCACACCATTGTAAAGCAATTATACTTCAATAAAGATGTTTAAAAAAAAAAAAAAAAAAAAAAAAGCTTCTATATCCAGCAAAACTATACTTCAAAGATGAAGGTGAAATGAAGACACTTCCTCATAAACAAAAACTGAGATGATTCATTGCCAGGAGACCTGCCCTAAAAGAAATACAAGAGAAAGTCCTCCATTCTGAAAGGGAATAACATCAGACTGTAACACAAATCCAATTGTATGCTGCTTTAAAGCAATATTTATAACCTTGTATTGCTGGGCTTATATAGATATGATATATGTAACAAGAAAAGCACATAGGAAGGCAGAAAACATGAAGTTTTACTGGAACAAAGTTGCATTTTGTGCCAGAAGTAAGTCAGAATTAACATAAAATAGATTGTGATAAGTTGAAAATGCATCTTATAATACACTCGCACATACAAATTTTTTTAAAATAAAAAAATAAAAAATATTTGCTTAACACAGAAAAAGGTAGTTAAGGAGGGAAAGAGAAATGACAGAAAAATGAGACAAATACAAACAAAAAGAAAAACGGCAAAAGTAAATCCAACCATATCAATAATACAGAAAATGTGAATGAATTAAACACTTCCATCAAAAAGCAGAGATAATTAGAATGAATTTTATAAAAAGAAATCCCAACTATATACTGTCTACCAGACACACTATAAATTCAAAGATATGAATTCAGTGAAAGTAAAAGGATGGAGAAATGTATACTATGCAAATATTAAATAGCTATATTAATATCCAAGAAAATACACTTCAGATGAGATATAATTAGAGACAAAGAGGGATATACCCTAATGATAAAAGAGTCAAAATTCTAGCTATACCCCGGCAGTATGACCTTATGAAATCTAAGTATACTTCCTGAGGGTTTTTTTAAAACTTACTTTTGTTATCTTTTCATTTGTAAAATGTTTCTACTGTGAAAATTAAATGAGATATTATATCATATTCTTAGCATATTAGCCGATGTCCTTCCATCCCTTGTATTAAACGTATGTAGTAAAGTTTGCTAAAATCAGTTAATGAGGTTATACACTGTGATTATATTATCTGATGATTTTTTTTCATAAATTCTGTCCAGTGAGCATTACTGAGTGTCTGTTATCTGTCAAGCTCTATGTGAGGTAACGTATAAAAATAAACACAAATAAAGCAAGAAAAAGAATAAAATAAAAGAGTCAATACATCAGGAAGATATAAATATAAATTAATATAATATATAATCATAATAAATAATATAAATATAAATTATAATTATAAATGTTTATGTACTTAACAAGAGAACCCCAAAGTACATAAAGCAAAAACTGAAAGAATTGAAAAGAGAGATAGACAATACAAAAAATTGTAGTTGGAGATTTCAATACTCCTCTGTCAGTAATTAATACAACAATTACACAGAAAATCAGTAAGAATATAGAAAATTTGAATAATGCTACCAATGAACTTGAGCTAACACATGTATGGAAGACTCTGCCTAACAACCTACAGAATATACATTCTTTCCAAGTGCACATAGAACATTTTTCACCATAGACTGACTATATGCCAGGCCATTGTAAAATTTCAATAAATTTAAAAGAATCTAAATCATAAAAAGTATGCTTTCTGACCAAATCAACAACAGAAAAAAATCTAAAAAACTCCCAAACATTAGGAAATTAAACAAGACATTTCCAAATAACCCTGGGTCAAAGAAGAAATCACAAGGGAAAAACTTTTAAATACCTGAATCAAATAAAAACGAAATCACAATCTATCCTAATGATTAGAATGCTGCTAAAACAGGACTTAGAGGGAGATTTATACCTTTAATATTTATTACAAAAGATAAAAAAATCAAAAAATCAATAATCAAAGCAAATCAACCCCAAAGTAAGTAGAAGGAAGGAAATAATACAGATCAGAGGATAAATTAATAAAATTAAAAGCTGAAAGACAATAGGAAAAATGAATGAAACTAAAAGTCAATTCTTTGCTAGGATCAATAAAATTGATAAACTTTTGACTATACTGACCATGAAGAAGATACAGAAGACACACATTACTAAAATCAGGAATGAAATTATAGACCCTACAGAAATTAAAAGGATTATAATAAGATATTATTAATAACTTTATGCCAATGAATTAAACAAAGTAGATGAATTAGCCAGATTCCTAGAAAGACACAAATGACCAATTTAAGAAGTTGAGAAAAGAAAAAAAGAAAAAGTGTGGTTAACAGAAAAACCAAATGAAATATTAGAAATAAGTCCAAGTATATCAGAAAGAATAATACAGTAATTGTAAATGAATTTTATTAAAAGACAAAATTTCAGGTTGGATTTTAAAAACAAAATCCCGCTGTATGTTGCTTGCAGGAGTCATGGCTCAACAAAATGATAGAAAATGACTGAACATAAAAGGACGGAAGAGGACATACTGCAAATATACTAATCAAAAACAAGCTGGTATACAAATATTGATATCAGAAAAGGTAGACTTTGAGATGAAGAATTTAATAGTGGTAAGAGCATCAGTAATAAAAGGGAGAGTCTACCAAAAAGATGGAACGATTATGAACTTGTATGTACTTTCTGCTTATTTAGGAAATCTTGCACTACTGCATTCTAAAGCTATTTTTCTAAATTTTCTTCTAATGATTCTGCTTTCTTTTCATGATTAATGCTTTAATATATGGAGAGCTTTTTTTTTTTAATTGTGAGAGGAAGGAACTAAGTTGATCACTTCTAATATTTTTTTAAAATTAACACCATTAATTAACTCCATACTACACTGTCTTGAGTCTAACTTCGTGTCTTTTGTTTAACTGGCAATGGCATAGATCAGAGTATGTTTTAAATATTGATTGCATTTATTGAGTAATTGTGTGTTCTCTGTTTTGTTTTTGCTTTATTTTAAAAGTAAATTTGGGACCATTCTCCACTTAATGGAACCAGGTCTCCTGAGAGAATGAATGATTCCAGGGCTGGGCAGAGAATGTCCAGGTTGAGCCTGAAACCTCTTGCTATCTTACAGAGAAAGATAATGCTCAAAAATAATGGAACACATCAAGAGAACATGGGAGCCTAATCTGAGAGAATATGCACACCAAATAAATAATGATATTAACATATTATCACCCCAATGACTAAAGCAATAATTCAAGCCCACGCTAATATAAATAAATGCATCAATAGATAAATAGAGGAGAATGAGAACAGTTTTCTAATAGGAGAATGCCAACCAACAAATGCAGAATGAATGATGGAGTTAGACTATGACTATTTGGCAAGTATCATATTTATAACTAATTCAAGCAAGAATTATCATTGGATGCTAAAATTGGCAGGTGAAATTTTGGGGATATTTACATGGCCCCAAAGTATCTCCCCACAGAATACTTATTAACTACAAAGGGGGAATTGCAAAGGGGAAAATAGTAACTTTACAGTGGAGAAACCTGACCAACACCACCTTACATATTAAGTGATTGACGTTAGCATCACCAGTAATGGAACAAACTCACATCTGTGTCTCTTGATACGATGCACTGCAAGAGACACAACATCACTTATCTGGTGATGCTGTCGAAGATGCAAAATCTGAATTTAATCCTGAGGGAACATCAGATAAACCTGAATTGAAGGACATCCTACAAAATAATTGGCCAATATGCTTCAAAAACATTAAGGTCATGAAAGAGTAAAAAAGACTGAGTAACTCTTCCAGATTGAAAGAGATAAAAGATATGAAAATGCAATGTGTAATCCTGGATTGGATCCTTAAAAATTATTTTTCTATTACTGTATAGAATATGATTAAAATAATGAGCAAATGTTGAATAATGGCTCTAGATTAGAAAATAATATTGTCTCACTGTTAATCTCCTGATTTTGACAATTGTATAGTAGTTATATAAAGGAATGTCCTTGTTCTTAGGAATTACACACTGAATCATTTAGAGGTAAAGGGGCAGCATGTCTGCAGCTTACTCTCACATTTATATTTAAAATTAAGTGTGGCAAATGTTAAAATTTGGAGAATTTGGTTGAAGAGTACCCAGGAGTTCTTTGTATAACTTTTGAAACTTTTCTGTAGGTTTGAAATTATTACAAAATGACACGTTATCAAAAACTGGTGAATTCTCTTCCCTAAAACTCAATGCCTTTTAAAAAATGTGAGCCCTAGTTCTTTTTTTTAAACCACTCTTTGGTACCTTGATAGTGCTTATTTAATATGTATTTTTGGCATCCACTTTGTGCTAAAGTCTAAGGACATAGAGGTAAACTAAAAAAAATTTAGCTTTGCCCACGTGAAGTTCACAGTCTAGTAGGGAAAACAACTCTTATACAAACAATCTCGTAAATGTAGTTATTATGTGATCCATTCCTGCAACAACACGTACCTCACAAAGTCTCACCTATGTGCAGATTGCATTACATTCCTTCCTTATGAAAATACAGATCCAATCTTTTTCTTTCTGAATGTCCTTTCTGTCCCACAATAGAGCTACAACCACAGGAAGCCATTAAGAGTCCACCCAACTGACTTTCAAGTGTGTTTCTGTCGGAAAGATAGGAATTAAAGAGGGAAATGGTGGTGGTTGTTTTTTGTAAGCTAAAATGCTTTCCATCTTGAGAAGCAATAAAGTCTGCTGTAGAAGCAGGGCACGTTTTCAAACCTCCTGTTCATTACAGAGATATGCATCTAAGGAACTTCTAGCCATGTTCTGGGTGACATTTTTTGAAATTCGAACAAAAAGGAGTTTGTTATAGAACTCACAAGGGCAGTTCTTAAAGCTTCATTGATTCCAATAATAATTTCCAATTAATTCATTTAGTCACTTCCTGATATTCTGAAATCAAGAGTTTTGAAAGCTGCTACCTTTAACCTTAGGTGAAATTTAAAATGCTATGACTTTAACTGATCCAACCTAAGCTAACCTTTTAGCCATTTATAAAAATGCAAAACAAAGTCTGGGCCCAGGTCTGAGATGAGTGATTTGCAATAATATTCTTCATTCGTGCAGTCTTTGGAATGATGAGTCCTGACACTCCCAGGGGATATTAAGGATTTAGTGATAAATAGAATTAGACCAGGTGCTTCTCCTGGCTGGGGGCCTGAGGCATGACAACAGAGGGGATATCAATAAGGCCATAATGGGAACACATCCAGAATTCTCCAGCTCAACCTGTTCAGTGTAATTATAGCTCCCCAGTGGAGGGGTGAGGGTGGGTGCCCTAAGGAGGTGGGTGGGTGGGAAAGAGAGGCTTTCAGGAGCTTCCCCTCTGCCGTCATTAACCTTGCTAACAGCTGTGGTCATTAGCGGTCCCCCACCCTGTGTCTGGGGTGCATCTATTCCCTAGGGTGCTCCCTCCCTGCTCAGATCTGGCCCCCTGCCATGGCTGTTGCACCCTCAGAGCTAGTCTGGAAGCAGCCAGAGCTGACACTCCCTTACCCCCATCAGCCACCGCATGTAGTTTCTAGCTTTTAAATGCAGGTCTCTCCATTTTTAGAAAACTGGCCACGGAAATACCTCAACCCACAGGCTAATAAATTGAGAAATGAGGCTGTGTTCTATAAAAAGATTTCCCAGAAATTCTGAAAACTGAGCTTTCCTGATAAGCAGAGGCAGATTTACTGTGACTCTGACAAAGCCCACACTACAAGGTCCCGCTACAAGGTCCCTGGTCGCAGAGTTCCTACCACTGCCTTGGGAGGACCCCTAACAATGTGTTTATATGGTCATACGTTTTTTACAAATTTGCAAAAGCACAATATTTTAACTGCAGCTGGTTAAGGCTCTTGTCTCTTTCCATGGCACGCCCCCTCCATACCACTCTCCCCTATGCTGGTGGTCTTGGGATGTCTGAGAACAATTTTAGAGTCCAGGTAAAGAAAGAATGAGTTGGGTCTAAACTCACTTAGTCTGGATTTAATGGGACATATTTCCACGGCTCAAATTCACTTTGGCGTATAGTTTAGTTATTGCTAGACATCCTGATGTAGGAACGGCTCTCAGGAACATCCCTGCCAACCACGTGCTGACCCCCTCAGACTCACAAAGGAGTGATGCTCATATATGTACGTGCGTAATGGAGAAGGAACATGTTAGAAGGAAGACTGGCTGGAAAAGCCTTTCCTCTCACGAAAGGCCATGGCCCAGCACGTCTCAGTTTCCCCACCAACTCTTCTCGTGTTGAATTCTAGAAGCTTCTTTCTACTCAAGGAGGCAGGGCACTCCTTGGTGTGCAGGGAACACTGCCTCTCCTTCACTGCTGTAAGGTGGAATTAACACTGCCTCTGAGTTCCAGCTCTTAGCAGATTCTCTGTGCTGGGCTGGTAAAGACTACCACTCCCCTTCTCAAGACTGTAGTACAGGGTGAGAGAGTGGCATGGACATATATACACTACCAAATGTAAAATAGATAGCTAGTGGGAAGCAGCCGCATAGCACAGGGAGATCATCTCGGTGCTCTGTGACCACCTAGAGGGGTGGGATAGGGAGGGTGGGAGGGAGATGCAAGAGGAAGGAGATATATGGGGATATATGTATATGTATAGCTGATTCACTTTGTTGTAAAGCAGAAACTAACGCACCATTGTAAAGCAATTATACTCCAATAAAGATGTTTGAAAAAAAAAAAAAAAAGACTGTAGTAGACCCATTTCTGAAAAACTATATTTTTGTAAGTGAAATATTAAATATCTTGGAGGATCTCAAAATTAAGAAGGATCTCAGGGAGAATTTTCACGTAAAACAGATACTTGATTCCAAATTATTTTGATCCAAGTTTTAGGGTTACAAATAATAGCTGATATACTTTGGACACTTGCTTCATGCTAGGCAGTGTGTTAAGTATGTTTAATGTGCCTGATTTAATCTTCATATTAACCCCGTGAGTCACTATAATTATTCCAGTTTTAGAGATGAGTCAATCAAGGCTTATTAAGTAACTTGCTGAGGGCTTCCCAGTTCTGAAGTGATAGAAGCAGCCTTCAAAAGTTATATTGTTTTGAGTTTTAAGGATTGCTTTTTATTTAATATGATTTTTTATAATTACATAAAACATGAACATGTTTCTAAGGTCAAATCTATAAAAATATTGCCTCTATCCTCCTCCCCTCCATGCTATTTCATCCTTTCCCCACAGGTAACCCCTCTTTTATGGTTTATCCTTCCAAAATTTTTATATATGTAAGCAAATATCTTCTCCACTTTGCTAAAGTTAGAGAAAATAAAACCAGATAATGTACTTGAACCTAATCGTGTATAGTGGAAGGCATAACCATGTAAAAACTATTCCAAAGTGTCTTAAAACACAGTTATTTGATTGCTTTGATTACTTTGGAAGACACCAGGGGATCATCTCTCAATACACATCCGCACACTACGTTCTGTCTTGGAGCCTGCTGCCTGAAGAATCCAAATGGCAACAGTAATAACACATTGAAATGCCTGGCTTTACCAGCAACTGAGCTGCTTCATTAAGGCTTCAATCATTCATGTCTTTGATTAGTAGCTCAAAACCCGGAGGTTGTCTTGAAAATATTTCAAGTAGCCTATACTTAAAGAACTTGACTCTTCTTTTTTTGTGGTCTATGGATATGAGCAAAATAGTTTGTCTTGAGCATTTAGGATCAGCTGGATTCGTGTCACAGATCCTAGACCTGAAAAGTGATCCCAGAGCAGAGGGAACGTTTCCTGGTTTCCTTCCTTGCAACTTTTTCACCCCAAGAGACAGATATCAATGTTGCCAAGTGCTTCACTCATCAGCTCATGGAAGTAGACCCCGCAACACCACTGATGTAGCAATCGCTCTATGGATGCAAGTTTGCCCTTCAGAGAAATTCTAGGCCTCACATATACATTTGTATATTATTCCACATTGCCCAAAATTTCGCACCGAGTGAACTTGAAGTACAAATCATTGCAAGTCTTGTTGCAGTTGCCATGTTTTTCCTACAACTGGGTTGTGAGGAGATACAACAGGCATCTGGGTTGTTAGTGACTGAGGATGGGAAATGCCACAGCTGGTCTATTGAGTGTAGAGTCTCTACTGGTTTAATTTTAGAAAAGATGAATATGTATAAGGGCTTTTGTGGCCTTGTTCATTACTTTGGTCCCTTTTCACATAAGATCTTGTATTCCTCAACCATGAATTCTATTAATATTAACCATTAATTCTATTAACTCATGGACCAAGAGTTTCCATGGTCAGAGAAGAAGTAATGTATAAATCTTAACCATTCTATTCATTTGCAGATGATTTCAAATTTGATCTTTATATTAGAGCCAATGGGTTATTTTTTCAAATGTCAACTTCCAATGGGTCTACCTCATGTGGTTGTTGGAAGGATTAAATAAGATGCTGCAGGTAATGTCCTTCTCACGGAGCCTGGCACATAGTGAGTGCTCAATAAATACTAGCTGGAAGCAGAGTGCACCACAGTTAAACCACTCTGGTGTTGGAGGGCTTGAGGGTGAATCTCAGCTCTACCACTCACTATTTTTATGACCTTGGGCAAATAAGTTGACTTCTCTGTGCTTCAGTTGTCTCATCTGAAGAATAGAGAGAATGATAGTCTCACTTCAGAGGGTTATTGTAAGAAAGAAAACATTTCCATCAATGAACATCAGAAACATATGTTTGCATAAGTTAACATGTAAAGCACTTTTATTAGGAGCAATGGGATAATAAACTGAAGTGATCAAAATGTTTTTATCAGACTATGCCCACAAAGTGTTTATTTAAGGTATTTGTCATTTGTATTGTACGGCCAAATTTTTTTTTAAGATTACAAAAAGAATGTTTAATAAGATATATCACAGAGTATTATCAATTTAGGAAAAACAGTGAAATGGCAATAAATAAGAAATGAATTATATTATGGCAAGAGGATTGGTTTGGAGTGAAGAGAAGGCCAAAGAGTATAAAATGGCTATGAAATGTTGGCGTTAAAGCATGATGCATTTCATTTTATACTATGGAATCTCTAGTCTAATCTTTTTTGAAAGTCTTCCTGAAAGAGTTGAGGTAATGACAATCTCAGGCTTCTTGGCTTATCTTCCCATAAAGCCTTCTCTCAAACTTTGAATATCGATTGTCAACCCATTTGGTAACCAACTTTTTTTTCAACAAATATTTGTACTGCTTAATTTTTATTGTTGTTGCTGTGTACTGTTAACACTTATCAGATGCTTACCATCCATGTCCCAGGCACTCTGCTGGGCAATTCCTAAGCATTGCCTCATGTAATCCTCTCAACATTCCCCATAATAACAGGTAAGGCAACTAAGACACAGAGCACATAAGTGACTTGCCCAAGGATCAGCCAACTTGAACCACAGTGTGTCCTACTCCAGACCTCTTGCATCACTTTATTCTATATCTTACGATAGTCTAAAACCATTGCTAACAAAAACACACGTACAATAGAATGCTAAAAATAAATAAAGCCTCTGGGAAGGGGGCCAATAATTGAGACTGGAACCTCGGATAAAATAGTTATTGCATCAAGCATTAATTTAGAGCTAAGCTTCCCAACAAGCAAGGCAAAACAGAGTACACAATGTGTCATACGGTATCTGATTTTAAAAGAAAGCCATGCTCTTCCTTCCCTCACCCTGAACCTGGAGTACTCCTACTCATTTATTCATCAATAAAATCTAGTAAACATCTACTTTTGCCATACACATTTCAGTCCTTCAAAAGACACACTAGTCCCTGACACCAAACTCTCAGCTAAGTTTACGGTGTGGTTTTTCATAGGACAGATATGGGATGACCTGTTGAACAATGTCTTCATAAGAGCTGGTGCAGGAGCTGCATGACCACAGTCTGAGTGACCACTTCTGGTGTCAGCCCTCGATAAAAGCAGATAGTGAAACCGAGGGGGCCTCTGTGGGGCTCCTGGGCACGGAGGCCTTTTTGTCCCCCATTTCTTGTAGGCAAGACTCCAGCCTCCATGACCTTCCCTGAGTTCCGGAGGGCCGATTCGAACAGCTGCTAAACAAGGGAGGAGCAGCCAACAAACCACTTGCAGCAAGGTTAAAGGGACCAGAGAAGCTCATCAAGATTAGGAGACGACCACCTGCAGATGAGATGAAGGGAGTGCAGGCCCTGCACACACCCTAATCTTGTCAGCAACCCACCCTTGAACTATTGCTGTAAAACGCCTCATCAAATCCTCCTGGATGAGGACAAACACTTTTTCAGGGCAGGAGCCCTCTGTGTCCCCCTTTGCCTGGCAAAGCAATAAAGCTATTCTTTTCTTTCTTTTTTTAAAAGTAATTAATTAATTTGTGGCTGCGTTGGGTGTTCATTGCTGCACGCGGGCTTTCCCTAGTTGCGGTGAGCGGGGGCTACTCTTCATTGTCGTGCATGGGCTTCTCATTGCGGTGGCTCTTTTGCTGTGGGGCATGGGCTCTATGCATGCAGGCTTCAGTAGTTGTTGCACATGGGCTCAGTAGTTGTGGCTCGCGGGCTCTAGAGCACAGGCTCAGTAGTTGTGGCGCACGGGCTTAGTTGCTTCACGGCACGTGGGATCTTCCCGGACCAGGGCTTGAACCCATGTCCCCCGCATTGGCAGGCAGATTCTTAACCACTGCGCCACCAGGGAAGCCCCAAGCTATTCTTTTCTACTTCACCCAAAACTCTGTCTCCAAGATTCAATTCAACACTACTGCACAGAGGCCGAGCTTTCAGCATCAGTAGCAGCATATTCAATCCATGGGTCCTGGTAGGGTTAAGTACCACAGGGGTCTTTGCATGACCACGAAGTACTATGATCTGTTCAACTGAAAATAACCAATGAAGTCATTGTGTAAGATAGTGCATTGCTTTATACTGGACTTGAATATGTATAAGGAGTAGCAGGCCCAAAGATTTAAGAGGAAATTATGGAAGAAATTAAAATTTTTTAAGTGTTAAATTCTATCCATTGAGGTAATATATTTTCGTGAAAATTGGGGAAAACTAGATATCAGTAGCAGAACATCTTGACACAGCCATAGAAAAGTAGTGATCATAAAACAAGATTACAAGTGAGAGGACAGAACTCCTTGATGCCTCCCTTGTTCATGGGAGTGTGGCTGAAGTTTGGTGGTCAAAGCAGGGAATGAGGAACTGGCCAAGCCAGAGGAGCCCAGAGCGGTGGGCTGCTGCCCTCCAAGTCCCTGGGGTGGGGGAGGGGCATCCGGACTCAGAAGTCAGCCTCCTTCCATAGAAGGGATTCCTTGCTGTGCCATCGTCTAGGTATTCTATTTCTTACTCTGCCTTTGGGCCCAAAAGCAGCAGGCTAATGTGCCTTCTGTATTTCCAAGACAGGGTAGCATAATGCAGCATTTCCCAAACTTTGATGAGAAAAAGCTTTGTTGGCAGCACACCTATTAATATGTCCAGAACAATGTTCCTCGTGACACACTGATCTAATGTAATGTGTATACATAGGTGAATAAACTCTGGCCAATGTTCAAGATAAGGGAAATAATCCTTGTATTATGCTTTCATCTTGCTTTCAATTTTAAACGTTGGTTTTTCTTTAAACAAGGCCTTCTGACTTACTGAAGCTCTTTGTGCAAGGAGGTATGTTTGCATTTCAAAGTCTCATGTTTCCTAAGAAAGCCAAGTTCTGAAAACACATTTTGCTGTGATAAAGACTTTTCTGAGATTATAAAGCTAAACAAAAAGTACAATGAATTTAAAAGTTCTTTCTTACCATGGATTTAGCAACAAGAGACCCCAAAATACTTATTTATACAATCTTCTTTGCCTATGAATCCACTGGGCAACTACATAACCAACAGGTTAGAGAAACACATATAGTTGTACATATGTGGGTGGGTTCATGGGTAGTAATTGTAGGGTATGTGTCCTTCGGGAATATTAACTGTTCTCCTCCAGCTGGGTGACTTTGACAAGCCATTTCCTACGTATATTTCAATCTTGCCATCTGAAAAATGAAGGTGTTGTATTATAGTGTTTTTAATACTTCCCCAAAGATGAGAATCCCGAGAAGTAGTGGTTAAATATTGAGATTACTAAACCCTCTATTTGAACTTCTGATTAAATGGACCTAGGTTGTTTGTTTATTTTTTGTTTGTTTGCTTATATGCTTGTTTGTTCATTTGTTTTTAAACAAAGGCTCTAGGTCCTTATCTTCAAGGAATTTGAAAACTTGATTAGGTGACTCAGAGACTTTCCATCTCTGCCATTCTATAATTCTATGACTCAGTGAGGTGGGAGATCCACTAGCCCCCTCAACAGAAGCTTACTGTAGTTAAGATGAGACCTTGGCCTTCCCTGGTGGTGCAGTGGTTGAGAGTCTGCCTGCCAATGCAGGGGACATGGGTTCGAGCCCTGGTCCGAGAAGATCCCACATGCCACGGAGCAACTAAGCCCGTTCGCCACAACTACTGAGCCTGTGCTCTAGAGCCCGCGAGCCACAACTACTGAGCCCGTGTGCCGCAACTACGAAAGCCCGCGCGCCTAGAGCCCGTGCTCCGCAACAAGAGAAGCCACTGCAATGAGAAGCCCGCGCACCGCAACGAAGAGTAGCCCCCGCTCGCCGCAACTAGAGAAAGCCCGTGCGCAGCAACGAAGACCCAACGCAGCCAAAAATAAATAAATAAATAAATATTTTTAAAAAAAGATGAGACCTTGGGGGACTTCCCTGGTGGCGCAGTGGTTAAGAATTTGCCTCCCAATGCAGGGGACGGCTTCGATCCCTGGTCAGTGAACTAGATCCCACTTGCATGCCACAACTAAGAGTTCGCATGCCACAACCAAGACCCGGGACAACCAAAAATAAATAAATTAATTAAATTAAATTTTAAAAAAAAGATGAGACCTTGGGAAATTTCTCTTTCTTAGGTTCTCCCCCATGAAGAGTGGCATCCAGATAAGTTTGTGTGAAATAGATATCTACCTCTCATAAGTCAAGGAGATGATAAGCCCTATGAGAACAACAAACCCTAGTTATGTGGTGGTTATTAAAACTGTGAACACTCTTCCCCTTAACTCTCCTGATGTGTTCTCTTAAATAAATGTCCCACTCAGGGTCCTAGCGTCTGTCCTCCTCCCCAAACCTCACGGTGATAACTTTCAACATCCAGAAATGGTTTGAGAACCGCATAACTCCATGAACTGTTGTCAAACCTCAAACTCCTAGAAACACCAAGTCTGATCACTTACTTTTTCTTCTCTGGAAGCCAGTTGGTCCCCCTGAGACCGACCCAACCATTTCTGGGAACTGGTTGGAAAAATGAAGTCTGGTTTTCCAACCAATCCTTTGAGATAATCAGAAGACAGAAGGCTAAAAGGTCCTGTGACTTTAGCTTCTCTAAAAGGAAACCTATAGGACAGCACCCAAACACAATCATCTCAGTTTTAATTTTTAAAACTTAAGTTGCACCTTCCCCTGTCCAAATCAATGATTCATGCAGGGAGGAAAGCAGCATCGTGTTTTGCTGCTGAAAGACTGTAATCTCCTTCTCTGAACATCTTTAAGAACAGTGCTGGGCGGCGGCCCGAGCGCAGCCACAGGAGGAGGAGGACGCCCGCCCTGCACCGCAGCTCGCATCTGCGGCCGCGCGATCCACCTCCCGCGCCACTTCCCCCGCGTGCGTCCCTCTGGCCGCGGAGCCGGCGAGAGGCCGCACCGGACCGATGGCGGCGGCCCTCTCGGGCCTCGCGGGACGGCTGTCGCGCTCAGCCGCGACCGGCGGCTCGTACGGCGCCTTCTGCAAGGGGCTCACGCGCACGCTGATCACCTACTTCGACCTGGCCTGGAGTTCTGCCCATGAACTTCCCCTACTTTACGTCGTGGCTTCGGTGATTCTCAACGTGCGCCTGCAGGTACATATTTAGAGCAACTAACTTGTGGCACTGTGGGGGGGGTGCCCAGCAGGATGGCTGAGCTCCACCCACCAGCTCACCCGCCCTAGAGCAAAGCGACCAGCTCGCCTCGCGCACACAGACTTGCCGGCCGGTCTTGCCATTGCCCCATCTTTTTATGTAAATGGGCGGCTAGAAATCATTTGCTGAAAGCCTGCAATATAACCAAAAAAGCCTAAGGTATAATTAAATGTTGAATCTCAAGGAAATAGCTAATTCAAAGAACAGAACTTAAAAATCTGAAAATCCTCAGAAATACTTGAGAAGTTCTTGCATCCATAAAACAAAAGACAGCACCGAACGTAGGGAAATGACAATAAGCACAGGATGCCCTAAGGGGGGAAAAAGGAAAAGTTACTAACAACTTAAAAAAAAGATAAACTGTACAAGAATGGTCCAAATAGGAGACAAATCTTCCAAATTAGAAAAAGAAGAGAAGAGACTTCCAACTGAATGGAATCGATTCTAGGCAACAGACGGATGGAGTTAGACGGAGGAAATTTACAACATGATCTGGAAGGCAGACATTTTTTCATCCCAAAAGAAAAAACAAGGCAAACAGAACCTACTGGGAAAAACAAACATTTCAGACTGTACAAGGAGAGCATGCTTCACACATGAAGCAACCTCAGATGTGGCCTGTTTTTCAGCCGTTGCCTGGAGTGTGAGAAAGGGAATCTGAACGCTGGCATGTGGATCAAGACTCTGCAGTCACAGAAAATCCAATCATAGCGTTCAACTCTGCTATTCAGTGAACAGTGTTTAAATAATCATTGCGATGGAAATATTAGTTACGCATTTTCATTTTTAGAGTAAATCTCTAGGCAAAGCAGGGGAGACAATTATAGTTATAGAACAGAGTGGGAATGTTAACCAACTTTGACAAGTACAGGCAACAAGTTGGCAGGCAGAGAGGAAGAAATGGAATAGTGGTGTTATTCTCCTAAACTAGGAAGTCCAGATACTGTCTCTAGTTGAAAGAATAAGACAGATTTAGGGGTTAGATTTTTTAAGTGAACAAGGTAACCAACAAAAGAGTTAAAAATAGTGATACAACCAAATGGAGGGGGGAGGAAATCCAAGGGGACAGCAGGAAGTCAGCAGAAAATGCCTCATGTCATCAAGTTAAGAAATAGTAAGAAAAGCATATTATTAGGAAAAATGGAGTTAACCTCTAAACAGACATGTAAAAGTTTTTGCCTCTGGGTTGGGAAAGCAAAAGTTGAGAAGGGTGGATGGGGATTTACTGCTTTTCATTATATGTCCTTTTGTACTGGTTGATTTTCCTAAATCCCTTATATGCATGTATTACTTTGATTAAAAGTTAAAACTTATTAAAAATGAATTTACTGCAATTTAAAAAAAAAGAGTTTTGATCAGAGTGAGAGAAAAGAACTGACCCTAGGGAAAGGAAATATAGATATGAGACTGATGAGGTTAAGTAAAAATCCTGAAATCCTGAATTTGAAATGCAAGTATCAGTATGAACTCATGATATATATATATATATTTCTTTTTAATAAATTTATTTATTTTTGGCTGTGTTGGGTCTGCGTTGCTGTGTGCAGGCTTTCTCTAGTTGCAGCGAGCGGGGGCTACTCTTCGTTGTGGTGTGCGGGCTTCTCGTTGCGGTGGCTTCTCTTGTTGCGGAGCACGGGCTTTAGGCACGCGGGCTTCAGTAGTTGTGGCACACGGGCTCAGTAGTTGTGGCTCACGGGCTTAGTTGCTCCGCGGCATGTGGGATCTTCCCGGACCAGGGCTCGAACCCATGTCCCCTGCATTGGCAGGCGGATTCTTAACCACTGTGCCACCAGGGAAGCCCAACTCATGATATATTTTATCTTAAAAAAAAAAAAAAAAAAAAAAAGTATTTTCTAGCTCTGTCCATGGAAAAAGCCAAGAAACAATGAACCAACCAAGTAGAATAAAGACATGTAGTACACAGATTGTGATCCTTAAATCCTATTTTCCACCAAAAAGAGCCAGGGCTCCTTGGAGAAATGGATGATTCCAAATCTAGGGTAGAAAATTACACGGCAAGTTTGGACTGTGTTGCCATGATAGAAAGCAAGGAAACTATTAAAGACCACTAAGATTATGTCAGAAGGACTTGGGAGCTAACTTAAAGAGGATCCCACTAGTCAAAGATGGGACAATTTGAACACTAATAAGAATAATCACTGTAATGTATGGAAACCATCAAACATATTAAAAATCCATGGGGCTTCCCTGGTGGCGCAGTGGTTGAGAATCTGCCTGCCAATGCAGGGGACACGGGTTCGAGCCCTGGTCTGGGAAGATCCCACATGCCGTGGAGCAACTAAGCCCGTGAACCACAGTTACTGAGCCTGCGCGTCTGGAGCCTGTGCTCCGCAACAAGAGAGGCCGCGATAGTGAGAGGCCCGCGCACCGCGATGAAGAGTGGCCCCTGCTCGCCGCAACTAGAGAAAGCCCTCGCACAGAAACGAAGACCCAACGCAGCCAAAAATCAATCAATAAAATTAAAAAAAAAAAAGAAAATAAACTTGTTTAAAAAAAAAAATCCATGAATTTATTATGATGTGCTTAAGTCTTCATTGGTCAAAATAAAAAGTGCACTGGTCATATTTGGTGGACCCTAGGGAATCAACTTATTATTTTGAAAACTTGTAAATAAAGGAAAAGAATCAAGCACTTAGCCTCTTTGCTGTACAATCTGTAATTCAGCCAAGTAGTGGATTAGGAGAAGTTTCTCTTTATAGAGTATTTCAGCTAAATACATTGTAAAGGAATGATATAATTTGACTATTGCCAACTTACACTTCTTAATGGATCTATATAATGATCATCAATAGCTGCTAATATCACAAACAAGAAACAACCAGACTATGCATCTCCTGATGGAAATATACACCATCCAGGAAGTATTCTTGCCAACAAACTCAAATTGGAATCTGATTAAGTTTCTAGATCTAACCACAAATTTACAGGACATACAGGGGTCAGAGAAAGATGAAAGCAGGAAAATACAGACTATATGGAAAAATTTATAAGACACTGACCCAGTTTCCTCAATGAATAAACTGCAAAGAAAAGAAGAAAAAGGAAAGAGGGTGACTTTTAGGTTAAAATAGACAAACATATCAACTGTTCAATACATGGATTTCATTTGGATCCTGATTCTAACTAAAAATAGTAAACAATTATGAGACAATCAGGAAGTTTGAACACAGGCTAAATATATAATGATATTAAGGACTGTTACTTTTTTAAAGTGTAGAAATCATTCTGGTTGTGTTAAAAATAGTTCTTATATTTTAAATACTCACACCTATTTATGGAAAAATGATATAATACCTGACATTTGCTTCAAAGTAATCTGGCTTGTGGGGAGCAAAGAGTATAGAGGGAAACTAGATGGGTTATGAATTGATCGTTATTAAGCTGGATGATGGTTACATGGTGTCTCATTATGCCAGTCTCTCTACTGTTGTATACAGTAAAATTTTTCCAAAATAAAAAAAAAGATTGATCATCCCCTCTCTTGGAAGGATTCACCTTGCACATTCTTTTCTTTTTTTTTTTGGCTGTGTTGGGTCTTCGTTACTGCACACAGGCTTTCTCTAGTTGCAGCGAGCAGGGGCTACTCTTCGTTGCGGTGCGCGGGCTTCTCGTTGCGGTGGCTTCTCTTGTTGCAGAGCACAGGCTCTAGGCGCATGGGCTTCAGTAGTTGTGGCACGCGGCCTCAGTAGTTGTGGCTCGTGGGCTCTAGAGCGCAGGCTCAGTAGTTGTGGCGCACGGGCTTAGTTGCTCCAGGGCATGTGCGATCTTCCCGGACCAGGGATCGAACCCGTGTCCTCTACACTGGCAGGCGGATTCTTATCCACTGCGCCACGAGGGAAGTCCCTACTTTGCACATTCTTGAAGGTGGCCAAGGAAGTCACCCTTTGTTCTCATTCCTGTGGGATGAGCTATGCATGGAGATGGCAGAAGCAGGATGACCCTGCTTTATTCTTTCACCATATTGAGGTGTTTCAAAATAAGTGATTTGAATAAACATTCAAAAGCAACTTTTTCCAACATCAACTTACTGCAGTTATTTGAGGTGGGGGTGGAAGGCCACAGAGGACCATGATGTCAGACTCCAGAACGCAAATTTTTCCCCCTAACATGATTTAAAACTCAAACCATCTTCATATGCCTTTCTGAGGCCAGAAGGACAATCCTGGGCTCTTGGCCAGAACCAACCCCCCACCTTTTCAGGACCAGTGTCTTTCCTCTCACTTCTTTAAAGAACGGAGAGAGCGGAAAAACCTGGAAAACATTATGCACCTTTGACAAAAGTAAAATAAAAACATACTGTGTCAATTTCTCACAGACACTGTAGTCAGAGCCTCATTTTATTTTCAGATGTGTGGGAGAGTCTTCTGTTAGATGCTCAGTCCAGCACAGCAGGGAGAAAACAGGATACACTGTAACTAGGTTGTAAATAGATTTAAACCCCTTGGGTCACCCTGCCTTTAGTTTCCTAATGCCCTGCCCCACAACGGAATGACAGGGCCAATATCCTCAATCTCAGAGGTTTTCAAAATTTCGTTCTTCACACAACTCTGGAATTTCTTATGTGCACAGACTAAATAGAAACAAAGCCAAATTCATGACAAATGACTTTTTAAAAACTTGAAATAAAACAAGCATTTTTCTGAACAGGAGGAGTAACAGACGCAAAGAAAGCCACCCAAATTGTTTTCTTCACATGCTGAGCTTCATATCTGTCCCTCACACTTATTCCTGATCCACGGTGCCCTTTTCATTAATTTGCTTGTGGATTTGAACCCACTTTGATTCCCATCCTGTCCATAAAACCTTCAGTCTCTCTTGAGAACCAAGGTCTAGGCTGAGGAAGTTGCAGTTAGAAACAAAAGTGAGTTAATAATACCAGGCAAAAAGTATTAAGTAAAGCCTGCTAAACTTTCTTCATGCCTTCTTTCTTGTAACGCTTGCATGACCCTCTGAGGTAGCTGCTCTTATTTCCTCCATTTCACAGTTGAAGGAACCAAAGCTTCAAAGGGCTACAACTAGTAAGAGAGTCAGCTATGACTGGAACAAATTTCTGTTTTACTCCAAAGCTCAAGCCTGTAATCACTGCGATAAACCTTTTACCAGGAAGCTTTGGAAGGGACTTAGATATTTATGTTAAAAGTAGCAGAACTTTGTAGGGAAGATGCCAAGGCAGCAAGACATAGTAAGAAAGGGTACAGGTTGCTTCGTATGACTGTGCATATTGTGTACTGCACAACTCCAGGGGGCGCCACTCACACTATAGTTTATGGAAATGGTGCCTTTGAAGTTGTGCTGGGTACCACCTGCATGGCCATATGCCTTTAATGGGCATGGGCCTTGAAATTTAAATAAGCTCCTCTGATCTTTGACCTTCATTTCATTTCTCTGAGCTTTAACTTCATCACGTGCAAACTGGGGCTGCCAATAAATGTAGAACAGGTAATACTGCTAAGATGACTGTACCCCAGTGGCTATTAGAGTGCTTATGAATATACAGTTTATGAGTACTGTGCCTAGAAAGCAACTTCTCCCAGAGTACTCTTCCTGGGGGGGTACAAGATCACTGTGAATTGGGTTTGGCCAAGTGCAAGTCTCCTTCTCCTCCTTCTGAACCTCTACAGGCAGGAGTGCCAAGAGCTCAGTCTTTGAGCATCTCCTCTACCTATACTCATTCTCAAGGTGATCTCATGCAGGCCCATAGCTCAAATGCCATCTAAAGATGATAACTCTTAAATTTTATCTCCAGCACTATTCTCTCCTTGAGCTTCAGATCTTATGTCCATCTTGACATTCCCATCTGGACATCTAATAGGCCCCTGAAACTAACATAATTTAAGATATCCACACAGGCAACAAAACCAAACATAAATATATGGGACTACATCAAACTAAAAAACTGCACAGCAAGAGAAATGATCAACAAAATGAAAAGGCAACCAGTGTAATGGGAAAAAATATTTGCTAAATACATTATATATGATAAGGGGTTAATACCCAGAATATATGAGGAACTCATATAACTCGGTGGTAAAATATAATTCAATTTAAAAATGGGCAAAGGACCTGAATAAACATTTTTCCAAAGAAGACATACGAATGGCCAACAGGTACAAGAAAAGGTGTTCAACAGCACTAATCATCAGGGAACTGCAAATCAAAACCACAATGAGCTACCACCTCACAGCTGTTGGAATGGCGGTTATCAAAAAGACAAGAGATAAGTGCTGTTAAGGATGTGGAGAAAAGGGAATCCTTGTAGATCGTTGGTGGGAATGTAAATTGGTGCAGCCATGATGTGCCAAAACAGTACAGAGGTTCCTCGAAAAATTAAAATAGAAGTGCTATATGATCCAGCAATCCCACTTCTGAGTATCTATTCAAAGGAAATGAAATCACCGTTTCAAAAAGATATCTGCACCCCCATGTTCACTGCAGCATTATTACAATAGCCAAGACATGGAAACAACCTAAGTGTTCATCAGTGGATGAATGGATAAAGAAAATGTGATACACACACACAAACACACACACACACTGGAATATTATTCAACCGTAGAAAGAAGAAAATCCTGCCATTTGCTACAACATGGATGAAACTTGAAGGCATTATGCTAAGTGAAGTAAGTCAGACAGAACAAGACAACTAGCATATGCTCTCACTTATATGTGGAATCTTAAAAAAAATCTTTAAAAAATCATAGGAACAGAGAGTAAATTGGTGATTGTTGAGGTTGTGGGGGAAGAAATGAGGTGAAAGTGGTCAAAGGTACAAGTGTTCAGTTATAAGACGAATAAGTTCTGGGGATGTAAGGTACAGCATGGTGACTAGAGTTAACAATATTTGAAAGTTGCTAGGAGAACAGATTTTAACACACACACACACACACAAAGGTAACCGTGAGGTGACGGATGTGTAACTAACCTTACTGTGGTAATCATTTTGCAATATATGTGTATATCAAATCATCACGTCAAGAATAGATCATTGCTTATCTTTGCTAACAAAATCATGCAAATATTCCAAAAAAAAAATCATCATGTTGTACACCATAACCTTACACAATGTTATATGTCAATTATATCTCAATAAAGCTGGAAAAAAATAAACTCATTCAGGTTAAAAAAAAAAAAAAAAGATATCCAAAATGCAACGTGTGCTTTTGACCCTTAACCTGCTCTTCCCCAGTCCTGTAAAAGTCACCACCATCCACCCAGCTGCTCAAATCAAAAGCAAGTCCTCTCAACTGTGACCTTCAACATTTATCCTTACTGTGACCTACTCTCCCTACTTCCACTGGCTGCTGGTCTGTGTGTGTGTGTGGGTGTGTGTGTGGGTGTGTGCGTCAGTGGGTTCCACGTGTTATATTTTTTATTCATGCAGAGAAAGTGTTTTGTCTTTCAGTATGTGAGTTCCAGTTTTCCTTTTAAAGCCGTGTCTTCAGGGGTGGGCCCTAATTACCAAACTGCTTTTATTGCTCTCAGTCTCAAAACAAAACAGACAGTCTTAGTCCTGCCTTGACCACAAGCGTCTTGAAGGAGTTTGTCTCTTCTCTTACGCTCTACTTCCTTCCAAGTCGCTGACTATTCCACCCTCTCTATCCTCACCCACACAGTACCCTACTCACACTGTTCTTGTTAAGGCCACCAATAAGCTCCTAATTGCCAGATCCAAAGGATTATCTGTAGGTAAAGTATGATTATCCTAATCATACTGGACCTCTCTGCTCATTGGAAATTGCTGGACTTTCCTGCTGCTGTGGGTCCTGCAGCCCCTGTGGGTCCTGAGGCCCCTGCATCTTGCATTGCTCCCACCACTCTGGCTGAAAGGGGTCAGACTTCTTTGGTGACTATCCTTCAGACTTCACCCTTAATCCTCCTCTCTTCTCAGTCTATACCAGTGGTTCTTAAACTTCTCTTTTTCAAGAACACCTTCGAAAATATGTTGAAAGCTATGAGACACTCTTTCCTGAAAAAAAAAAATTGCCTATGTTCATGGATATGCAATATTTTAAGTAATTTCAGGGTTCCCTCACACCCTGAAGGCAAGTTCAACCCCCTGCTGTACTTTCTCAGCCTGGGGGATGCCAACAATTCCCTGGGCTTCAAGGGTCACCGTATGTTGATGGTTTTCAAATGTGTACCTTGAACAGCAATTATTCTCCAAAACCCTAATCTTATATCCTCAATATCCAACTCAGATACCTCTGTTTATCCCAAAGCACCTTATGCTCAATGTATCCCAACCTAGCCTGAACATTTGGCAGTCCCTGTCTGATTTCTCCTCCAAGTGGATGACATCGCCATGCATCCCAATCACCAAAAAGAAACCTGCTCTTCCTCTCCCTCCTCTTGCAATTTCCCAGGCTCAAGCCCTTCTCATCTCTTACTTGGATTACTGGAGGAGTCTTCTATTTGGTCTGCCTCTTTCCCACATTGCCCTCTTCCAAGCCACCCTCTACACTGCAGCTACATTTATCTTTATCCACCGCTGCACTGCTCATGGCAGTACCTCCCCAAGTGTGTTTCCAAGAATACAGTCTGTGTGATGTAACTGGTGTTATAGGAACAAAAAAAGTTATCATGGTCAATTAAGTTGGAGAAAAGAGTAAAAATTAGTTAGGTTTAATTATCTCTCAGAATCTTCAACTTGCTAAAACACATTTTGGAGCTCCACCCAGGGGGTGTGAAATAAAGCTTTTGTCAAGCGTTCTGGCGACAAAAGCCTAGGGTTCTTTGGATTATACTTTGGATAGGACTGGCCTACAAGTTGAAATTTCATTTCCTTGTCTATCTTTTCTTCCAATTTCCAGCTGCTCTTCTTGATAATGCCGACAATGGGAGGACAGCAGTGTTGTACTCTGGATTCAGGAAGACCAAGGTTTAAATTTCAGCCCAAGACTTTTGGTCAAATTATTTAATCTCTCAGAACATGGGCTGGCTGGTCTCCATGTGCCCCCCACGAGGCTTACCTCTATAGGCTGCGTCATCCAGGCGTCCCTGTCCTCTGGCTTCCGGTTGGTTTTGGCCAGTGGAAGCCAGTGGCGGGAGCCCAGGGGTTGGAGCAGTGGGAGAAGAGAGAACAGGGTATTCAATTCCCCCACCCCGACCTCCCCGCCCTGTTGTAACGCAGTGTTTTGGCCCTCTGACCCTCTCCTGGCTCCAGCTGTCTCCTGTCTGGGTCAGTCTCTCCCCCTCCTTCCGTTTAGACCCTGGGGTGATAGAGGCTTCCAGCTGTTGCTAATCCCCCGTGGTTTCATCATCGCTTGTTAGTTCCTTTAACTCTGTTCACACCTCTGTAAATAGTCCATTCCTTAAACTCTCTTCAATTAACCCCCCTGAGTATACCATCCGTTTCCTGCTGGATCCCTGACAGTAGAGAACTTTAGTCTCCTTACAAAATGGGGATTGTAACACCCACCTCACGGGGCTACTGAGAGCATTCGGTGAAAGTACATGAGTGTGTCAAGTCCCAGCACAGTGCCTGGCACGCAGCAGTGCTCGCTAAAGGAGAGAGGACTTCCCTGGTCCTGCTTCCTCTGCCTGCCCCCCAGATAGTCACATACATGGGAATCTTCCTGCTCCCTTGCCAGTGACCCAGGCTGAGATGGGTAAAGGGAAATAGTGCGAAGCCCCAGTCTGAAAATGCAAAGTTGCCACAGGGACCCAGGTTCCACTCAGCAGCCACAGAGCAGGGCTGACCTGCAGGTCCCATTACAGGGCTCTGGAACAGAGGGTCCTAATAACTGAAACCGTGAGGGTCAGGGTGCCTATGTGCTCAGCAGTCCTCTGGGAAGAAAGCTGCTTCTGTACTGGCCCCAGATGGCCTGTGTCCCCACACTGGCCAATTGTTTCCCAAGGAGGAAATCCTTCCAGTTCCAAATCTATTCCCTGTCCCCCATTAAAGTGATTAAAGTGGCCTTGAATGGGGGATGCTCTTTGGAAGGGGAAGTCACTTGAACTAGGTTTCCAGTACATTTCCCAAGAGGCATAAATTGGGAAAATTTTAAAGGAGTGATAGTAGAAATAATATCTCAGAGAAGATTTAGTGAGTCTGCAGGTAAGTGAACCGTTTGTTTCACTTCAAATTTACTCACGCTGAGCCCTCATAAAGGAAATTCATGTATTGGGTATGTTGAGCAAGACAAGCCCAGCTTGTGGCACGTAATCAGAATGCAACTTAATTTTGTTTTCTACCATCTCTTTAAATGGATTCAGTGGGAGAATTCTTCCCATACCTCTTGAAAACTCAGGGAGTTGTTCTGATCACTCTTAAAACCCCGTAGAACACAGAAACAAATTCAGAAATAAAATTATCCAGTACATTATGCAACATTCAAGCTTTACTCAAAGGCAAACCTCCTCCCCGCTCCAGGAGATCTCAGAGAGAAATTCTCTACCAGGACTACAGTACATCCCGTGGCAGAGGTGCCAGCTGCAGGAACTTTGAACCCTCCCAACACCCTGGGGCCCGAAAGATTTCAAATACAAAACTTCTCCTAGCATCACGGGGCCCCCATATTGGTCTACCGCAAGGCGATATGATTGGAGGAATGGCTCCGGTGCCAAAATGAAGACACAGAAACAAAAGCCGAGCAAGGAGAGGAGGTGGGACTCTGCATGGAGGGTGCGCAAGGAAGGTTTCATGGCCCTCTTCCCCTGTGGCTCTTTGCCTTCCCAAAGCAGGGCCAAGTGCCCCCAAGACACTGAGACTTTCCCAGGGATGAGGAGGATCTAGCTTGGATAGCACAGGATGCCCTAAGTTCAAGCAGTCCACCAGTAGGAGAACGGGGGTTTTAAGTCTCAACAACCCATAGTGAATGCAAGCTTAGGAGGTGGGGTAAAAAAGGAGAGGGTGTCACAGGGCAGCTGTCAAATTAAATGTCTCTATCCTCCAGGCCAATCTCCAGGACTCTCTACGGTATGCTGACAGGCTGAGGCATAGCTCCAGAAGCTTATTTGGACAACTGCAGATCTGCAGAGATGGTGAAACTGCAAGTCTAAGCATATCTCCCTGGGTCAGGTAGGACACAGGTAGGTCATGAATGGCATCCAAACACCTGGGCTAGAGCTATTTGGGAAGTAGGGTGTGAAGGATGCCCTAGGCCAAGGTTGGCCTGAGTATATTTTCTAGACTTAGGGTTGAGAGGGTTGCGGTCACAGCCGCTCCATTTGATGCCACCCTTTTCAACACACCCCCACCAGACCCACTACCTAGGGCCCCTACTGTGGCAGGCAGAATAATGATGCCTCAGAGATGTTCACATCTTAATCCACCAGACCAGATACTATATTACCTCACAAGGCAAAAGGGACTTGCGGATGTGATTAAATTAAGGATCTTAAGTTAGGGAGGTTTTCCTCCATAATCCAGGTTGATGGGCCCAAAATTATCACATGGGTCTTTACAGGAGGGAGGCAGGTATGTCAGAGTCAGAGAAGGAGATGTAACAACAGAAGCAGTGGTCGGAGTGATGCATTTACTGGCTTTGAAGAGGAAAGGGGGCCACAAGCCAAGGAATGTGGGCAGTCTCTGGAAGCTAGAAAGGCAAGGATTCTCCCCTACAGCCTCCAGAAAGAATGCAGCCTTGACAACACCTTGACTTTAACCAGTGAAACTGATCTCAGACTTCTGATCTCCAGAACTATAACATAATTTGTGTTGTTTTAAGCCACTATTTTTTTCAGTAAATTGTTACAGCAGCAACACGGGAAACTATAAATGTGGCAAGAGAATATTGAGATGATTCTTTCAGGATCCTAAAGCCCCAGTCAAAAATAATCTTAATGAGACCACAACTCCCCACCTCACCCCTGTCCAATGATACCATTTTTACTGCAGGAGATCCCCCTTCCAAATCTGGAAGTTTCAGGGCTGTTCACATCCAGACTTTAGTCTCTATCAGGGACACCATACTGTGTCTCAGCAGTGGGCATAGCTTCTCTCTTCATGGGCTGATTCCCAGTTCTGGCGTGGATGTATTTTTGATACGAGGAAGGGCCCCCTTTTGGAGAGAAAGCCCCTGATGGGGGATTCTACCTCACCAATGATGGCGGATTCTCCCTCACCAATGATGGCATTCATTCAAAGATAATGGTGACTCATTGGGTGGTAGTGGGAATAAATGGCCAGTCTTCATAATTTCTGTATGAGAAACATCGGCAAGTGCTAAATAGTATTCAAGTATCCCTGGAGGAAGAGATTAGGAATTAGAAATACTGGGGTTAAAAAGACACCCCAGCCTAACATCAATACTCAGTGTTAACATTATTAGAACTATGTATTATAATTAACTTTATTATACAACTTTTGGTTTTCTCTCAAGTTAATAATTGCCTTGGTTTTGTTTGTTTCGTTTTCTAGGTAACCATCACTTTTTAATTTTCAAACTCTGGTACTGAAGTATAAATCTCTCAATATGTTCAAACACATGAGGCAATTGACCTGCTTTATTTTTTTCTTGGTTACATGCCTCCTGAGTCCCTCCAGCCTCCCACTCCCCTCTGAACTGGTTCCCATCTAGGCTGACCACAAGGGCTCTTCTGCTGGATTAGCTCTATTTTGGGGTTAGGAGTACTAAATTGGCTGAGAGGTACCCTAAAGGAAACAGCCTTGGAGTATGTGCTGGTTCAGATTTTTTTCCTAAAGAGACTTTATAGCCCCAATTCATACAGGGAACATTCTCAGTCATATTGGACTTAACCCCAACCCCCAATCAACCTCCCACATTTTTAAACTGTTAGTGTGTCCCACATTTTTAAACTGTAAATCTGACGAACAAAGATGGCTAGCAGGATCTCAAGGTGGAGATAAGTGAACACAGACCTGAGAAGAAGAAGCTGTTAATAGTACCAGGATAGTAGCCCTGGCCCCTAGTATACAAGGGGGCTCGAGGTCACACTAGTCCCTGGCCAGTCACCTGGAGGGGCAAGTGTTCTAGAGACTTTGGCTGAAGAAGGGAGCCACAGTACCAACTGCATTCTGGACGCCAGATAAAGAAATGGGAGCTATGGATGAAAAATGACGATGTCATGTTGAATAATCTTTTCCCTAGTTTCCTAATTTCTTAGCCAATTGTCCTAGAGCATGTGTTCTCAAATGAAGGTGACAAAATCTTAGATGTTACAATGGTTCGTGGCAGCAACATGATCAATCAATTATCAGTACATAAACAGATATACAGTATATCTGTGATATTAAAATTTTATGGGGAGAAGGGTGACTTGGAAAATTCACTAAAAAAGTTCCTTAGGAGGGAAATAGCAAAAAAAAATATTTTTTTTAAGGTTGAGAAATGCCCTTCTAGAGAAAGTTGGTTTTGATTACTGGTCTCTTCAGAATGTATTTTTTAATATATTTTATTCAATTATTAAAATTTGAGTGAAATGGAAAAGTGGATTGTTTCCTGTTGTGTTCATGGCTGGAAAAATAATTCCTACAAAGCCTGCATCATATCAGGACCCATTAATAGTCATGGCACAGGAAGCAAAGGTAGAATCAAGGAACCCAGGTTTACCTATTAGTAATTGTCCAGGTTTATAAAAATCAGAGAGTGGGGGAACACCTTGTATATGAAATTTTCACCCAGGCATAAGATAGGGGTGGTTTGTACTTGCTTCCAGGACCAACTTGGTGGTGAGACTACTTGTGTTCATAGCAGTTGCCTGGAATAACATCTCAGTGCTAATGAATGGTCTTCCATTATAAGTTTGCATTCTGTGGGTATGCCTTAACGACCCTAATAATCAACTATTCCACCACCTTTGAAAATACTATAGTGAAAATTGACTGAGAATAATTCAAATAGCCTCAGCTATCAGAGGCAAACTTGGGAGCCCTGTGGTAAAACATTGGGTACCTTGAATCTATCAATTGTTCAAAGAAAGAGGTCAGACTGCTCAAACCACAGATCCAGCATCTGGGCTGAGAGTGACTGGGATAGAGAGTGAGATTTAAGTGGGCCCAGCTGGATAACTATTGTTTTACTTGATGAATGCTTTTAAAGAAGAGCCCCAGGACTTCCCTGGTGGTCCAGTGGTTAAGACTCCGTGCTTCTAAGGCCAGAGCTGTGGGTTCGATCCCTGGTTAGGACACTAGGATGCAGCATGACATGCGGCTGGGAAAAAAAAAAAAAGGGATAGAGCCTGCAAAAAGAAGCTCCCAATTTTCATTCTCACATTATTTCAGATTCCAAATGCAGAGGATCTGAATGTGTCCAGCCCTCTTAAGTTTTTGTTCTGTTCGTGAGACGAATTGATGATAATGATTAATCTTTCCTCCCATCTTCCGTTCCTCCGCCCCCAGCTCAGTGTTGATTCTATCACCTGAGCTGGAGCAGGAGCCTCCGATGAGGCTGGGCTTCCCGGAAGTGCTTGCAGCTGAAGTCACCACGTCGCTGTGCAGGTTTTTCTGGAGGGAGAATGACGTGTGAGTACACCTGTGACGGTCTCCATACACGCAGGCCTGTGGGCAGTCAGAAACACAGACCCTGCCGTGTAACTTATAAAATAATTAACTGGTAATACTTGTCAGTGAAACCAAACTGCCCTGGCGGGATGAACACTGACATGTGTGGGAAGGTCAGGTAGGCCCAGTACTTGCTGGCTCCGTGGGGACGGCTCCACCTCTTCTGGCCCCAGAGGAACCTGATCTCCCAGCGGATAGGACTGTGAATCCACCGCTGGACTTAGCAACGTGGAAGAGGTTTCAGTGGTGACCTGGGACAAATCCTGAACGGAGTGGGTGGGAGGGAGAATGAGGGGAGAAGGAATTGGAGACAGTGGGAACTGACTACTTTTTCAAGTATTTTGATGCAAAAATGAGTAAAGAAATGGGACAGTAGTTGGGGCAGGGGGAGGGAGAGTTGGGATCAAGAGAAGATGGAAAATGGAAGAGATAATTGTTCAGTTGTATGCTCATGGAGAGTGGCAGGGGGCAGACTGATGATGTCAGCTGCAATGGATGATCAATCAATTCGATGGAAGGCTTCAATGGAGTTGAAAGATTGCTGAGTTGGGACATGAGAGGCAGAAAGTTGGAAAGTTATAGTTGAGATGATGAAGAGCCCAGACACTATCTTAAACCCACAGAAAGGTATCCTGCAGAGGGATGCAGGATACTGCCAGAGTGAGGGAGCCTTATTAAATTCTGCTGAGAAGGCTTCTAGCTCCACGGAGGACCATGAGGGTAAGGGCCTGCTGTATGGATGGTTGGGTAGCAACCCTGGAACACCTAGGTCCCCAAGGACCTGGGAAACGGCCACAGTGTCAGCCCTGGGCTGCCTATCTCAGGACTTCCATGTAGGAGAGAAGAATCTTCTCTCACTTAGGTTACTGTTATTTTGGTTCTCAGTTCTTTGCAGCTGAACCTAATTCTAACTAATATAAATAAGTAATTTTAAAAAGCCTGTGTAGCAAAATTACAAAATTATATGTTAGATAAAATAGAATTGGGGGCTAAAAGTAATAAGCAGTGAGAAAGAAGGGCAATACCTGATAATAAAAGGAACATTTTGCCTCCCCCAAAATCGTGAACTTAAAGGCATTTATTAACATAGTATGTTATATAAATATGTATATGTATTTAAATAGACTTCATTTTTTAGAGCAGTTTTATGTTTACAGAAAAATTGAATGATTTACCCCCCTACCTCCACACATGCATAGCCTCCCCCATTATCAACATCCCTCACCAAAGTGGTACATTAGTTCCAATCAATGAACCTACACTGACACTTCATTATCACCCAGAGTCCATAGTTCACATTAGGATTCACTCTTGGTGTTGTGCATTCTATGGGTTTGGACAAATGTATAATGACATGTATTTACCATTACAGTATCATGCAGAGTAGTTTCAGTGTCCTAAAAATCCTCTGTTCCACCTGTTCATCCCTCCCTCCCCACTAACTCCAGTCAACTATTTATCATTTTACTATCTCCGTAGTTTTGCCTTTTCTATAATGTCATATAGTTGGACTCATCCAGTAGCGAGCCTTTTCAGATCTGGCTTCTTTTACTTAGTAATAAGCATTTAAATATGCTTGATGTCTTTTCATGGCTTGATAGCTCATTTCTTTTTTAATGAGGAACATTTTTCCATTGCCTGGATGTACCACAGCTTATTTATTCATTCACCTACTATAAAACATCTTGGTTGGTTCCAGGTTTTGGTAATTATGTATAAAGCTGTTATAATATCCACGTGCAGGTTTTTGTGTGAACATAAGTTTTAACTCCTTTGGGTAAATACCAAGGAGTGTGACTGCTGGATTTTTATGGTAGGAATATGATTGTAAAAAACCAGCAAACTGTCTTCCAAATTGGCTGTACCATTTTGCATTCCTACCAGCAATGAATGAGAGTTCCTGTTACTTCACATCCTGACCAGCATTTTGGTGTTGTCAGTGTTCTGGATTTGGGCCATTCTAATAGGCATGTAGTGGTATCCCTTTGTTGTTTTAATTTGCACTTCCCTGATGACATATGATGTGGACCATCTTTTCATATACTTACTTGCCATCCTTATATCTTCTTCAGTGAGGTGTCTGTTAAAGTCTTTGGCCCATTTTTAAACCAAGTTGTTTGTGTTCTTATTGCTGAGTTTTAAAAGTTCTTTATATATTTTGGATAACAGTCCTTTTTCAGACTGTATTTTGAAAAGCCTGTGGCTTGTCTTTTCATTCTTTTGGCAGTGTCTTTCACAGAGAAGAACTTTTTAATTTTAATGAAGGTCAGCCTATTGTTCTTTCATGGATTGCGCCTTTAATGTTGCATCGAAAAAGTCATCACCAAACCCAAGATCATCTATATTTTCTCCTATGTTATCTTTTAAGAGTTTCACAGTTTTGGGACTTCTCTGGCAGTCCAGTGGTTAAGACTCTGTGCTTCCACTGCAAGGGGCAAGGGTTCGATTCCTGGTCGGGGAGCTAAGATCCCACGTGCTGTATGGCGTGGCCAAAAACAGCCAAAAAAACGGTTTCACAGTTTTGCATTTTACATTTAGGTCTGTGATCCATCTTGAGTTAATTCTTATAAAGGGTATATGGTCTGAGTCTAGATTCTTTTGTTTTATGTGGATGTCCAATTGTTCCAGCACCATTTGCTGAAAACACTGTCTTTGCGTCATTGTTTTGTCTTTGCTCCTTTGTCAAAGATCAGTTGACTATATTTATGGGGGTCTGTATCTGGGCTCTTTATTCTGTTCCATTGATCTATTTGTCTTCTTTTTTTTTTCTTTTTTTTTGCCAATACACACTGACATGATTACTGTAGCCTTATAGTATATCTCGAAGTCGGGTAGTATCCATCCTCCAACTTTGTTCTTCTCTTTCAATATTGTGCACGTTATATTTTAATATACTCCTATCAGACATGATAGCTCAAATGGACTAAAAAATTAGTACTAAATAAACAGAGTATAAATATACAAAGAGTGACCATGTATTATGTCCTAAAGTTTATTCCTACTGGCAGACAACAGAATCTACTCAAGCTAATTTAAGCAGAAAGGAACTAATAAGATATTAGGTACCTCCTTGATTCTCCAAGAGGGCCAGAGAGCCAGGCTTGTAGACCATGTAGCCAGCACTGAAGTGGTCAGGGCCCCATACAACCAGAAAAAATGCCTAACCACATCATGGACCGCCCCAGCTGAAACTTAATAGCCATCACCTCTGCCACCTGCACTCTGCACTTTGGACAGTAGGGGGAAGATGCCAGTCAGTGCTCCCTGCATGAGGCTCAAGTCTGGTTCAGCATGTCTTCTTGGGGGAAGCTAGTTAGATAAATTCTCTCCACACTCGGAAAGTCACCAGCCCAGGCAGTTTACAGATAAGCTCTCCCAAAACTTTATAGGATAAATAAGCTCTTACACGTTTTTTCAGAGAATAGAAAAATAGGGAAAATACCCAATTTATTTTATAAGACTAGTACAACTTTGATATCCAAATAATTAAGAAGATAAAATTATAAGCCAATTTCTCTTATGAATTAAAAAAATTAAATTAAAAAATTTTTGTCAAGTTTAACACTACATTAAGAAACAAACAAACAAACAAAAAACTAAAAACATTTATCATGACCAAGTAGGGCCTTTGGGGAACACCAGGCTGAGAGAAGTAGCCTAGTGTATAATTAAGACAGCAGGTTCTGGAGCCAGTGTGTCTGCTACTTCCTAGCTGTGTGACCTTGGGCAATTTGCCTAACCTCTCTGTGCCTTGGTTTTCTTACCTGTAAAATGAATGTGATAATAGTTCCTACCTCATAGGATTTTTATGCAGATTATATGAGTGATATAAGTCAAGAACTTAGAAAAGAGCCTCAATTAGTTGTCATTATCTCATCAAATGAAATGGATACAGTGCCAAATAAAGAAAGATGAGACACAAGACTGGCATCAGCAGCAGATACTGGCCAAAGATGACAACCAATCAGAAATCTCTTATCCCTGATGCTCAGATGCCAACCTAGGAGGACAAAGGATGCCACTCTGGGATGGGTAGAACCCAGAATTAACTGTGTTTTGAACATAACGTGACAAAGAAATTATTGAATTGAACTGAATTTCCCTGAATGGGAGCAATCAGATTTTGCATTAGGCAGAATAGGGGCTCAGAGTCCGGATTCAAACACAGTTACATTTTAGCGCTCCTGAGTCAAGGCTGTGAACAGGGCCAGCTGCATAATTTGCAGGGCCCAGTGCAAGATAAAAATGCAAGGCTCCTTGTTCAAAAAGCAGGAATAATATGCTGTTAAAAGTCCTAAAAACGTAATGCTTTTTCCTTTCTTCCAAGGTCTCTCTCTCAACTTGCCATGGTACTTTTAATTTGCTATTTCATGTCATTCAAGTAAAGAAAAATTAAAAATTTAAATTATTAGCATGAATTTTACCATACATCTTTATATTGCACAATGGCAGTTTTAAATGCAAACTTAGGAACATTTAACTCATATGTGAAATCACTGAAATCACCCTATTCATGTTTCAAAGCTCACACATGAATGTGTATTTTGTTCTTACCAGGACAGTGGAAATGCTGCACAAAACGAACTTAACTGGCTTTATTTCACTGCATGATACACACATATTCTACCAACACTCTTCACCTTCACCTTACTCAGTAAGGAAGGACTTAAAGCAAAGGAACTATGGATTGCCCTAACTTTCCTTTTCCTTCTATAACAAGCAGCATTCATAACATTCCTTATACTCACTTCAAGTCTTGCTGAAGATCCATGCATCATGGGCCCATCAGAAGCCATGGGAAGGAGTGTTATAAGGAGGTTCAGTGTGGAAAGAAAACATGGAGGGTAACACTTCCCTTAGAGAAAACTGTTTTGAGGGAGTAATGGAGGTGGGAGCCACACTGAAGAGAGTAGAGTTGTGAGGGGGAGGTGAGGAAATAGGGACAGTAAATATTAACAAATCTTAATTAGCTCTGAAGAATAGGAAAGGGCAGCATCTAGAGAGTTATGCAGGGTTTTGAGGAACGATTTGGTTTTTTGTTTTTTGTTTTTTTAATAAATTTATTTATTTATTTATTTATTTTTGGCTGCATTGAGTCTTCATTGCTGCACACGGGCTTTCTCTAGTTGTGGTGAGCGGGGGCTACTCTTCGTTGTGGTGCGCGGGCTTCTCATTGCAGTGGCTTCTCCTGTTGTGGAGCATGGGCACTAGGGCATGCAGGCTTCAGTAGTTGTGACACATGGGCTCAGTAATTGTGGCTCGCGGGCCTAGCTGCTCCATGGCATGTGGGATCTTCCCAGACCAGGGATCGAACCTGTGTTCCCTACATTGGCAGGCGGATTCTCAACCACTGTGCCACCAGGGAAGCCCTGTTTTTTTTAATATTATTTTAAAAATTAAAACAGTTAATTAATTTTTTTTAACTTTGTTTTAATACTCCCATCTGAATCTTAAGTCATTTAACACAGTTTTCCAGAGCATATCATCTTCATTTCCAGTTAAGTTGTTTGAGATACAGCATTTTAAAATCTGTGGATGATGCTGTTACTGTAAATTTTTTTAAATGTTTGTTACTTTTTTTTTGAGATATAGTTCATTTACAATACTTTAAAATTTTTTAATTAGTTTTTATTTTTTATTTTATTTTCTGGCTGCACCGTGTGGCTTGTGGCATCTTAGTTCTCCCACCAGGGAACGAACCTGGGACCCCAGCATTGGAAGCATAGTCCTAACCACTGGACTGCCAGGGAATTCCCTACAATATTATACTAATTTCAAGTGTACAGCATGGTGATTCAGAATTTTTATGGATGATATTCTGATTAAAGTTATTGTAAAATATTGGCTATATTCCCTGTGATGTGCAATTACCCTTGTAGCTTATTTATTTTATACATAGTAGTTTGTACCTCTTAATCCCCTACCCCTATTTTATCCCTCCCCTATCCCTTTCCCCACTGGTAATCACTAGTTTCTTCTCTATATCTGTGAGTCTGTTTCTGTTCTGTTATATTCATTCATTTGTTTTATTTTTTAGATTCCACATATAAGTGATGACATACAGTATTTGTCTTTCTCCATCTGACTTATATCACTAAGTATAATACCCACCAGGTCTATTTGTGTTGTACCAAATGGCAAAATTTAATTCTTCTCTATAGGTGAGTAGTACTGCAATTTTTTAAAACTGAAGTTTAGTTACAGTGTTGTGTTAGTTTCAGGTATACAGTAAAGTGATCCAGTTATATACATATATATTTTTCTTTTTCATATTCTTTTCCATTATAGGTTATTACAAGATATTGAATATAGTTCCCTGTGTTTTGCAGTAGGTCCATGTTTTTTATCTCTTTTATATATAGTAGTGTGTATATGTTAATCCCAAACTCCTAATTTATCCCTCCCTGTCCTTCCTCCTTTGGTGACCATAAATTTGTTTTCTATATGTGAGTCTATTTCTATTTTGTAAATAAGTGCATTTGTATCATTTTTTTAGATTCCACATATAAGTGATATCATATGATACTTGTCTTTGTCTGACTTACTTCACTTAGTATGATAATCCCTAGGTCTATCCATGTTGCTGCAAATGGCATTATTTCATTCTTTTTTATGGCTGAGTAATATTCCATTGTATATATATACCACATCTTGTCTATCCATTCAACTGTCGATGGACATTTAGATTGCTACCACATCTTAGCTATTGTAAATAGTGTTGCTATTTGGGGTGCATGTAAGGAACCTCCATACTGTACTCCATAGTGGCTGTACCAATTTTCATTTCCACCAACAGTGTAGGAGGGTTCTCTTTTCTCCACACCCTCTCCAGCATTTATTATTTGTCAACTTTTTGATTATGGCCATTCTGACCAGGGTGAGGTGATACCTCATTGTAATTTTGATTTGCATTTCTCTAATAATTAGCGAAGTTGAGCATCTTTTCATGTGCCTGTGGGCCACCTGTATGTCTTCTTTGGAGGAATGTCTGTTTCGGTCTTCTGCCCATTTTTTGATTGGGTTGTTTGTTTTTTGATATTGAGCTGTTTGAGCTGTGGTATATTTTGGAAATTAAGCCCTTGTCAGTCACATCATTTGCAAATATTTTCTCCCATTCAGTAGGTGGTCTTTTCATTTTGTTGATGGTTTCCTTTGCTGTGCAAAAGCTTTTAAGTTTAATTAGGTCCCATTTGTTTATTTGTCCTTGTGTTTTCTTTGCATTAGAAAACATATCCCCAAAATATTGCTATGATTTATGTCAAAGAGTGTTCTGCCCACATTTTCTTCTACGATTTTTATGGTTTCAGGTCTTACATTTATGTCTTTAATCCATTTTGAGTTTACTTTTGTATATGGTGTGAGAAAATATTCTAATTTCATTCTTTTACATGCAGCTGTCCTGTTTTCCCAGCACCATTTATTGAAGAGACAGTCTTTTCCCCATATGTATTCTTGCCTCCTTTGTCATAGATTAATTGACCACAAATGTGTGGGTTTATTTCTGGGTTCTCTATTCTGTTCCATTGATCTATGTGTCTGTTTTTGTGCCAGTACCATACTGTTTTGATTACTGTAGCCTTGTAGCATAATCTGAAGTCATAGAGCATGATTCCTCCAGCTCCGTTCTTCTTTCTCAAGATTGTTTTTTTTTTCAGGGTCTTTTGTGTTTCCATTCAAATTTTAAAATTATTTGCTCTAATTCTGTGAAAAATGCCCATGGTATTTTAATAGGGATTGTACTGAATCTGTAGATTGCCTTGGGTAGTATGGTCATTTTAACAATATTAATTCTTCCAGTCCATGAACACAGTTTATCCTTCTATCTGTTTATGTCGTCTTCAATCTTTTTCATCAGTGTCTTATAGTTTTCCGAGTATAGATCTTTTACTTCCTTAGTTAGAATTATCCCTAGGTATTTTATTCTTTTTGATGTGATGGTAAATGGGATTGTTTCCTTAATTTCTCTTTTGGATAGTTTGTTGTTAGTGTATAGAAATGCAACAGATTCTGTATATTAATTTGGCATCCTGCAACTTTGCTGAATTCAATGATGAGCTCTAGTAGTTTTTTGGTGACCTCTTTAGTATTTTCTATGTATAGTATCATGTCATCTGCAAGCAGTGATGGTTTTACTTCTTTCTTTCCAATTTGGATTCCTTTTATTTATTTTTCTTCTCTGATTGCTGTGGCTAGGACTTCCAAAACTATGTTGAATAAAAGTGGCAAAAGTGGACATCCTTGTCTTGTTCCTGATCTTAGAGGAAATGCTTTTGGCTTTTCACCATTGAGTATGATGTTAGCTGTGGGTTGGTCATATATGGCCTTTATTATGTTGAGGTATGTTCCCTCTGTGCCCACTTCCTGGAGAGTTTTTGTTGGAAATGAATGTTGAATTTTGTCAAAAGCTTTTTCTGCATCTACTGAGATTATCATATGGTTTTTATTCTTCAATTTGTTAATGTGGTATTTGGTCGATTTGTGATATTGAACCATCCTTGTATCCCTGGGATAAATCCCACTTGATCATGGTGTATGATCCTTTTAATGTATTGTTGGAGTCAGTTTGCTAATATTTTGTTGAGGATTTTTACATCTATGTTCCTCAGTAATATTGGCTTATAATTTTCTTTTTTGTGTGTGTGATATCTTTGGTTTTGGTATCAGGGTGACAGCGGACTCATAGAATGAGTTCAGAAGTGTTCCTTCCTCTGCAATATTTTGGAATAGTTTAAGAAGGCTAGGTGTTAATTCTTCTCTAAATGTTTGGTAGAATTCACCTGTAAAGTCATCAGGTCCTGGACTTTTGTTTATTGTGAGTTTTTAAAATTACTGATTCAATTTCATTGCTGGTAATTGGTCTGTTCATATTTTCTATTTCTTCCTGGTTCAATCTTGGGAGAGTGTACATTTCTAGGAATTTGTCCATTTCTTCTAGGTTGTCTATTTTATTGCTGTACAGTTGCTAATAGTAGTCTCTTATGATCCTTTGTATTTCTGTAGTGTTGGTTGTAACGTCTCCTTTTTCATTTCTGATTTTATTGATTTGGGCCCTCTCTCTCTTTTTCTTGATGAACCTGGTCAAAGGTTTATCAATTTTGTTTATCGTTTCAAAGAACCAGCTCTTAGTTTCATTGATTTTTTTATTGTTTTTTTAGTCTCTATTTCATTTATTTCTGCTCTGAAGTTTATGATTTATTTCCTTCTACTAACTTTGGGTTTTGTTTGTTCTTCTTTTTCTAGTTCCTTTTGGTGTAAGGTTAGGTTTTTTATTTGAGATTTTTCTTATTTCCTGAGAGTGGCTTGTATCACTACAAAATTCCCTCTTAGAACTGCTTTTGCTGTGTCCCGTGGATTTTTTATGGTTGTGTTTTCATTTTCATTTGTCTGCAGGTATTTTTTTTATTTCTGCTTTGATTTCTTCAGTGATCCATTTGTTGTTTACTAGCATATTGTTTAGCCTTCACATGTTTGTTGTTTTTTGTATTTTTTTTCTTGTAGTTGATTTCTAGTCTCATAGCATTGTGTTCAGAAAAGATCCTTGATATGATTTCAATTTTCAATACATACTTGAAAAGAATGTGTATTCTGCTGCTTTTGGATGGAATGCTCTATAAATATCAATTAGGTCCATTTGGTCTAATGTGTCATTTAAACCCCTGTTTCCTTTTTGATTTTCTGTCTGGATGATTTGTCCATTGATGTAAGTGGTGTTAAATTCCCTTACTATTATTATGTTACCATCAGTTTCTTCCTTTATGTCTGTTAATATTTGCTTTATGTATCTAGGTGATCATATGTTGGCTCTATCTATATTTACAATTGTTGTATCTTCTTCTTGGATTGATCCCTTGATCACTATGCAATATCCTGCTTTGTCTCTTGTTACAGTCTTTGTTTTAAAGTATATTTTGTCTGATATAAGTATTGCTACTCCAGCTTTCTTTTGATTTCCATTTGCATGGGATACCTATTTCCATCCCCTCACTTTCAGGCTGTGTGTGTCTTTACATCTGAAGTGAGTCTCATGTAGGCAGGGTCTTGTTTTTGTATCCACCAGCCACTCTATGATTTTTGACTGGAGCATTTAGTTCATTTACATTTAGTGATAGATATGTACTTATTTCCATTTTGTTAATTGTTTTTAGGTTGTTTTTGTAGTCCTTTTTTGTTCCTTTCATCTTTTGTTCTCTTCCCTTATGATTTGATAACTATCTTTACCATTATGTTTGGATTCCTTTCTCTTTTTATAGATTTTTGGTTTGTGGTTACCATGAGGTTTACATATAGTAATCGCTATATATAAGTGATTATTTTAAGTTGCTGGTCTCTTAATTTCAAATGCATTTTAACCACCCTGCATTTTTACTTCCCTCCTGCCACAATAACTGTTTCTGACATCATATTTTACATCTTTTTCTTTTGTGTATCTCTTAACTGCTTGTTGCAGATATAGATAATTTTGCTACTTTTGTCTTTTAACCTTCCTATTAGTTTTGTACTTGGTTAGCTTACTATCTTTACTGTGTATTTGCCTTTGCCAATGAGCTTTTTCCTTTCATAATTTTCATGTTTCTAGTTGTGGCTTTTTCTTTTTCATTTATAGAAGTCCCTTTAACATTTCTTGTAATGCTGGTTTGGTGGTGCTGAACTCTTTTAGCTTTTGCTTGTCTGTAAAGTTTTTGATCTCTGCATCAAATCTGAATGAAAGCCTTGCCAGGTAGAGTATTCTTGATTGCAGGTTTTTCCCTTTCATTACTAAATATGTTGTGCCACTCATTTCTGGCCTGTTGAGTTTCTGCTGAAAAGTCAGCTTATAGCCTTATAGGAGTTACCTTGTACATAACTTGTTGCTATTCTCTTGCTGCTTTTAATATTCTCTCTTTATCTTTAATTTTTGCCATTTTAATTACAATATGTCTTGGTGTGTTCCTCTTCCGGTTGATCATGGATGGGACTGTCTGTGCTTCCTGGACCTGGAGGTCTGTTTTCTTTCCCAGGTTAGGGAATTTTTCAGCTATTATGTCTTCAAATATGCTCTCTGCCCCTTTCTCTTTCTCTTCTCCTTCTGGGACCCCTATAATGCAAATGTTAGTATGCCTGATGTCTCTGAGATCTCTAAAAATGTCCTTATTTATTTTTATTCCTTTTCCCACTCAGCTTCAGTTATTTTCATTACTGTCTTCCAGCTCACTGATCTGTTCTTCTGTATCTTCTAATCTACTGTTGATTCCTTTTAGTGTTGTGTTTTTTTATCTCAACCATTGTATTCTTCAGCTCTGTTTGGTTCTCTTTATATCTTCTAACTCTTTGTTGAACTTCTCACTGTGTTCATCCATTCTTCTCCCAAGTTCTTTGATCATCTTTATGAGCATTACCTTGAACTCTATTGAGTAGATTGCCTATTTCCACTTCACTTAGTTCTTCTGGGGTTTATCTTGTTCTTTCATTTGGAACATGTTCCTCTGTTGCCTCATTTTGCTAATTCGTTATTTTTATTTTTATGTATTTGGTAGGTTAGTTATATTTCCTGACCTTGGAGAGGTAGCCTTTTGTAGGAGATGCCCTATGCATCCCAGCAGCACATTCCTTTCTGGTCACCAGAGCTATATGCTCCAGGGGTGCTCCCCATGTGGGCTGTGTGGTTCTTCCTGTTGTGGCAGACTGACTATTGTGGACTGTCTGGTAGGCATGGCTGGCTGGTCTGGTTGGTTGCCAGGCCCTGCCTTGTATGGAAGCTGCCAGCTACTGGTTGGCAGGGCCGGATCATAAGGCAGCTGGCTGTGGAACCCCAGGAGGTCCCAATGCTAGTGCTGGCTCACTGATGGGCAGACCTAGTTGTGGGGTGGGTGGTTGCAGGGCCAGGGTTCCTTGTACTGGTCTGCTGGGGCTGTTTTCTGACACAACTGGCTATGGGGTCCAGGGTGTCCCAAAGCTGGTGTAGGCCCACTGGTGAGTGGGGCCCTAGGGATCCTGGTGTGGCTGGCTGGGGAGTTCCATGTATCTCATAGCTGGTGTTTGCTTGCTGGTGGGTGGGCTGGGTTCTGCCATAGCAGGTTGTGGGGCTGCAGTGGTCCTGGGCCTGGTATCTGCCTGCTGATGGGTAGGGCCAGGGCCCAGAGGGTCCTGGGTCTGGTGCCTGTTCATTGGTGGGTGGATCTGAGTCCCAGGGTCTCTGGCTGCAGGGCCCTAGGGTTTCCTAGTCTGGTGCCTGTGCACTGGTGTGTGGGGCTGGGTCCTGGGCCCTCTGATGGACAGGGCTGTGTCTAGGGGTAGCTGTGGGCTCAGGGGGTCTTAAGGCAGCCTGCCTGCTAGTGGGTAGGGCTGTGTCCCTGTCCAGCTAGTTCCTTGGCCTGAGGCATCCCAGTACTGGAGCCTATAGGCTGGTGGGCAGGGGTGGGACTGGGTCCCGAGACTGATAAGCTAGAGGGAGGATTCTAAAATGGTATTTGACAGCAGTAGTATCTACATGGTAGAAGGAGCTCCCAAAAATGGCTGCTGCAAGTGCCTGTGTCCCTAAGATGAGGTCCAGTTGCCTCCTGCCTCTCCAGGAGACTCTCCAAGATCAGCAGATGGGTCTGACCCAGGCTTCTTTCAAATGACTATTTCTGCCCTGAGTCCCAGAGAGTATGAGATTTTGTGTGCACCCTTTAAGAGTGGAGTCCCTATTTCCCCCAGCACTGTGGATCTTCTGAAAGTAAGCCCTGCTGGCCTTCAAAGCCAAGCAATCTGGAGACTCATCTTCCTGGTGCAGGACCCCTAGGTTGGAGAGCCTGATGTGGTACTCAGACGCCTCGCTCCTTGGGGAGGACTTCTGCAATTGTAATCATTCTCCTGTTTGTGGGGTGCCCACCTGGTATGGGTCTTGACTGTACTGCAACTCTGCCCCCTCACCCCTGTCGTCATGGTTCCTTCTTTATATCTTTAGATAGAAGATCTTTTCTGGTAGATTCTGGTCTTTCTGATCAATAGTTGCTCTGGTGTGCCTGTGAGAGGAGGTGAGCTCAGGATCTTCCTACTCCACCATCTTGGACCAGAATAAGGAAGGATTTGTTTCTAACTGGTAAACTGGCAAGCTCCTACCTCACAGGATTGTTGTGATGATTAAATTACATAATCCATACAAAGGGTTAAGCCTAGTGCCTGGTACATAGTATGCACTCGACACACATTAGCTTTGAAAATAGCGTGGAGTTGTATTAATATCCTCATTTTATGTAAGTGTAGATCTGCCTAATTCCAAACTTTCAAACACTTCATTAAATGACTTCACATCATGCTCAGTTGCCACTTTTAATGCCTTTATCTCTTCTAAGCAGATTTTTGATGAAACCACTCAGGCAAATAAACTTGCTGGAGTGTCTAGAGTACTAACCAACAGAAGTTGGGTAAAATATTAACAATACTTATTTTTTAATACAATACTTATTTTTTTTATCTTTATAGTGATTACCTACTCTGCCCTTAGCTTCCATAATGAATGCAGGGGACCACACTTTTTCATTGCCAAGTCAATATCTTTTGGAAAAGCAGCAGGTTAAAGACCAGTCAACACTATGATGTGAGTGCCACCTACTGCTGAGAAGCTTAAAGGCACTCTCAGGTAATCTTAATGTCTCAATTTGGTTCATGGCATGACTTGTTCCTTCAGATGGATGATACTTATTTCAGTTAGGTAGTTAAAAAGTTAAAACTTAAACAATTCCCTTTAACTTTTAACTAGTTAACTAGTTAACCAGCCAACTATTTGTGCACAGGCCCCCTTTTAACTGGAAAGCTCTGTCTTTTAACTGCTTAAGAAGTTTTAAAATTTAAATTATTTTAACGCTGAGTGATTTAAGTAATTATTTCTAAGACGAGCTCAGTGGGCTTGTATTTATGAGCTATAACATATAACTTCAATTCTACTTTCACTGAACACTTTCTTTGAGGAAGGCACTAGACATGGGGGAAACAGAGTTTTTAAAATTATCTCAATAGAGAACAACAATATAAAAATACATATGATCAAATGTTAAGTGCTAAAATGGAAGTCTATATGAAGTCACACCAGAAAAGAGATGAGGGAGCAGTCAGTTCTGTGTGAGAGTCTACAGAGGTAACCTTTGAACTACAGAATGTCAGAACAGGTGGGAACTTATTCATTTGTCCTTTCACTTATTGAGTGCCTACTGTCTGCACAAAGATAAATCATATAGGGTTCATTTTCTAAAAGAGCCAACAGCCTAGTAGGGGAGGCAGAAGTATAAGCAAATTATTTATTTCCCCCCTTCTGTATAAAACCAGAATAAACTTTGGTAGTTTGGAATAGAAATAAAAACATCATCTACCCATGCATACAAAGAAATCAATGCCCAGTGTAAAGTACTATAATAGGAGTAAGTACAATGTGCAATGGTAACATAAAGATGGCATGATTAACCCCACTCCTCAGTGAGTCCTTCTACTGGAATATGAGTTCCTTGAGGGTGAAAGTTGGTCTTATTTATTTTGTAACCGTTGGGCCAGCACAGGACATGCAACACAGCCACCAATTAAGGCTGGGTGAATTGTGCTCAGGGGAGGGAAAGGAGCAAGAAGGTTCGTCAAGGAGAAAATTGAGCTGGGTGTTAAAGTTAAGAAGGAGTTTTAAAGGTTTACAAGGGAAGAGGGGGTTGAGGGGAAAATAAGAGGCCAACGAAGAATATCTGAGCAAAGGAATTCACATGGAAAAAGATAGATTTGTGAAACAGCATAGGCCATCGGGAAACTGCAAATTACTTGCTATATTTGGAATGTAGAGTAGGAACAGAGACTTGATGGGATATTAGGCTGGAGAAACAGGAAAAAAAAAAACACATAATGGGAAGCCTTGCATGCCATACATGGGAGTTAGGACACCACTGTGTACAGATATGTGTGTTAGAAAGACAATTCTAATGGCAATGGAGAGGCTGGATTGGAGTGGGAAGGAGACTAAATAAGAGAAACTTGGCAGGAAGGTGTACAAGTAGAGAGTGCAGACTGAACTAAGGCCCTGGAGACAGAGAAAGCGACAGACTCCAAAGATATTTGAGACCATTTTGGCAATATGGAAGACTAGAGATTCTGAAATTCTTCTGCTGGATATCATCTAAAAATACTCAATAAAATACTAATACACACACTCTCTCACTCCTTTACATGATTAGATGAAATATGGGAAGGAAAGGGAAACCTGATGAAGCTAGGGGTGAAATTGGGAGTTTAAGGCCAGGGAGGGGAGCATGCGGTTAGGAAAGGCAGATGAAATAAGTGAGGGATGTGAATGATAAAGCCTTCAGATAGCCTATAGACATACAAGGACCAAGGGCAGGGGTGCCACTGCACAGAGGGAGCTGGGAATAAAGCCTTGGGCCTACCCAGGGCAGATGACAGCAGAGAGACCATGCTAGGTAAAGCTAGGACACAGGAAAGGCTATTCCCAGGAAGCTAAGGGGAAGAAATCTTTCTCACAAAGGTAGAGAATGAGGAAAGTAGTTTGTTTTGGCCTTGGCTTGGAGAGAAGTTTAACAAAAGAAAGTCTCCCCTGAGAATTTTAGTTACTGACCAGCTCTCACATGATATGGCCAGAATACCTTAAGAAGAACTTAAGAAGGTCTTAAAAACTCAACCCACTCCTCCCCCCAAAAATCATTACTTAAAATGGACCCAGGTCTGGAATACCTCTGGGCATAAGTGATAAACTGAAGAAATCCTCCTTGGGAAAAATACTTGATTCGTTTTCTATGGCTGATGTAACAAATTACCAAAACATACAGTGGCTTAAAACAACACAGACTTATTATCCTATAGTCCTTGGGTCAGAAGTCCAACATAGGTCTCATTGGGTTAAGATCAAAGTTTCAGCATTCCTACCTGGCGGTTCTAGGCAAAAATCTATTTCCTTGTCTTTTTCAGCTTCTGTGGGCTAAGCACATTTTCTTGGCTCATAGCCCCCTTCCTCTATATTCAAAGCCAGCAACTTTACATCTTTCTGACCCTTCTTCTGTAGTCACATCTCCTTCTCTCACTACAGCTGGGGAAAATTCTCCATTTTGAAGAACTGACATTATTATATTGGGTCCACTGGACAATTCAGAATAATCTTCCCATCTCAAGATCCTTAACCTTAATCATGTCTGCAAAGTCCCTTTTTCCATGTAAGGCAATATATTCATAGGTTTCAGGCAACAGAACATCATCTTTGGGCAACCATTATTCTATCTACCACAAGGACCCTCACCCATGCCTCAAAATATTTTCTACAGATATAGTTGCAACAAATATGAGCTTACAATTTTAAAAGGCAAACAAAACAAAACAAGAAATCAAAAAACCCACGTAAGAGAAAAGCAAGGGTCATGAGCAAGAGTCAACCAAAAAAGAGAAAAAGCAATAGAACTAGACTCACAAAAGTTTCAGATATTGGAATTATGGGATAAAAAATATTTAAACAATATTTTATATATTTAGATAAGTGAAAAATAAATTTAAAACATGATTTAGGAGCAAAAGATCAACAAAATATGCAGACAGATTAAAATACATATACACATAGCTTTAAGAAAGGAAAAATATCACAAAGGAAATGAAAAACTCAGTGCTAGGGTAAACAGCAGACTGGATGCAATTAAAGAGAGAATTGATGAAATGAAAGATAAGACCGAAGAAATTTTGCAGAATACAGGCTGGATGTCAAATCTATGAAAAATATAAAGAAGAAATTACAAGACATGGAGTGTAGAAATAAGACAAGTTTATCAGGTATATTTTCTATCTTTCATGTACTACAGATGACAGTATTGCCAAATACTGCTCTTCAGGCAGGCCTTTACCTGCTATATAAATACCACCCCAAAACATAATGCCTTAAAACTACAACCATTTTATTTGTTCATAATTCTGTAGGTCAAGAATGTGAGCAAAGCTTGGGTGGGTAGTTCTTTTGCTCCACATGGCATTGGCTCATGTTGCCTGTCAGATGATGACTAGTGCTGGAGCATCCAAAATGGCATCACTTACATGTCTGATGCTTTGGCAGGGCTGGCTGGAAGACTAGAACCTCTTTGTCTCAATATGCATGGCTTTCTTTACGTAGCTAGTTTGAGCTCCCTTTGAGGGTGGCTCAATTGCAAAAGAGAGTGTTCTACACAGCAAAGGAAAAAGCTGTAGATCTCTTAAAGACCAGTCTTGGAAATTATGAAGTATCACTTCTACTACATTCTATCAGGCAAAATTGGTCACAGAGCCAGACCAGATTCAAGAGGAGAGGAAAATAGAACCCACACAAGCTACTCTGGGTTTTTAGTGGGACTTTCCAAGCTGATTCTTATATTTATATGGAAGTATAAAGGCCAAAAATAGAGAAGACATTCTTTTTTTAAAATTTATTTTTTCCTTCCAGTTTTATTGAGATATAATTGACATACAGCACTGTTTAAGTTTAAGGTGTACAGCATAATGATTTGACTTACACACATCATGAAATGATTATCACAATAAGTTTAGTGAAAATAATCTCATACACATACAAAATTTTTAAAATAGAAAAAAAATGTTCCTTGTGATGAGAACCCTTAGGATTTATTCTCTTAACAACTTTCATCTATAACATACAGCAGTGTTAATTTTATTTATCATGTTGTACATTACATTCTTAGTACTTATTTATTTTATAACTGGGAGTTTGTACCTTTTGACTACCTTCATCCAACTCCACCTCCCCCAGCCTCTGCTTCTGGTAACCACAAATCTGACCTCTTTTTCTATTAGTTTGTTTGTTTGTTTGCTTGTTTTTGAAGTATAGTTGACCTATGACACTATGTTAATTCCTATTACACAACATGATGATTTGATACTTCTATGAATTTTAAAATGATCACCATAAGTCTAGTTACCATACAAAGATTTTACATAGTTATTGACCATATTCCCCACACTGTACATTTCATATCCATGACTCATTTATTTTGCAGCTGGAAGTTTGTACCTCTTAATCTCCCTCACCTATTTCTTTCTTTCCCCATCAGCTCCTTTCTGTCAACCACCTATTTGTGCTCTGTATCTATAACTCTGTTTCTGTTTTTGTTATGTTTGTTCATTTTCTTAGAGTCCACATATAAGTGAAATGATACAGTATTGTCCTTCTCTGTCAGACTTATTTCACTTAGCATAGTACCCTCTAGGTCCATTCTTGTTATCACAAATGGCAAAATTTCATTCTTTTTTATGGCTAATATCCCATTGTGTATGTATACCACATCGTCTTTATCCATTCATCTATTGATGGGCACTTAGGTTGCTTCCATATCTTGGCTATTATAAATAATGCTTCAATGAACATATGAGTGCATGTATCTTTTCAAATTAGTGTTTTTGTTTTCTTTGGATAAATACCCAGGAGTGGAATTACTGGGTCATATGGTAGTTCTATTTTTAATTTTTTGAGGAATATCCATACTGTTTTACATAGTGGCTGCACTAATTTACATTCCCGTCAACAGTGCTGGAGGGTCCCTTTTCTCCACATCCTTACCAGTGCTCGTTATCTCTTGTCTTTTTGGTGAGTCATTCTAACAGGTGTGACATGACATCTCATTGTGGTTTTGATTTGCATTTCCCTGATGATTAGTGATGTTGAGCATTTTTTTCATGTGGTAAACAAGACATTCTTGAAGTAAAACAGGATATACATACTTGCCCTACCAGATATAAAGATTTATTTCAAAATTATAGTATTTATACAGGTAATAAATCAGAAAATCCATAAACAGACTCATATATGTATAGATGTATGACAGAGGGGTACCAAAGATCCCTGAGGTAAAGATGGACTATTCAATAAATGGGCTGGGATAACATTTTATCCATATGAAAAATAAAATAAAATAAAATTGCGTTCATATACAAAAATTGATAAAAGCCAAATATAAAAACTTTTAAAATTTTTGAAGAAAATATTGTGGAAAAATTTTAAATCTCAGGCTAGGGAAGGATTTCTTAGACAAAATGTAAGAAGAAAAAGAAAAAAAAGTAATCCATAAAAAAAAGATGGATACATTTGCCCATATTAAAATTAGGAACATCTGTTCATTAAAACAAAACAAAACATAAAAAGAGTGAAAAGGTAAGTCTCATAGGTATTTTTGTGTTTTTATAGTTTGATCTGTTGATTCCAAAGTTACATGGAAATGCAAAGCAACTCTAGAATAGTTAAAATAATTTTGAAAAAGAACAAAGCCAGAGGATTGACTCTACTTGATTTCAGTACATAATAGAAAACTACAATAATCAAGATAATGTAATATTGGTGTAAGGACAAACATATAGATTAATAGAGTCCAGATATAAACCCACATCTATAGTCAGCCCTCTGTATCTGCAGGGGCTGCATCTGCAGATTCAACCAACTTGGATGGAAAATATTAAAAAGAATTTCCAGAAAGTTCCAAAAAGTAAAAAACTTGAATTTGCCATGTACCAGCAACTATTTACACAGCATTTACATTTTATTTACAACTATTTACATAGCATTTACATTATATTAGTTATTATAAGTAATCTAGAGATTTAGAAGTATTTAGATTTATTTACACTAGATTTAAAGTATATGGGAGGATGTGTGTTAGATTACATAAAATATGATATCATTTTATATAAGGTACTTGAGCATCTACGGATTTAGGTATCCACTGGGGTCCTGGAACCAATCCCCTGCAGATACCAAGTGACAACTGTATACGGTTAACTGATTTTTAATCAAGGTGCCAGGGTAATTCAAAGGAGAAAAGATGGTCTTTTGAAAACATGGTGCTATAATATCTATATATGCAAAATTGGATAACCTCAACTCTTATCTCACATCACATATAGAAATTAACTTAAAATAGAAAATAGAATTAAACATAAGAACTAAAACTATAAAATTTCTAGAAGAAAACATAGGAAAAAATCTTTTTGACCTTAGGTTAGGCAAAGATGTTTTAGATACAACACTAAAATCATGACCCATAAAGGAAAAAGAATGGTAAATCGGAATTCATCAAAATTTAAAATTTTTGTTTTCAAAAAACATTGTTAAGAAAATAAAAAGGGAAGCCACAGGATGAGAGCAAATATTTGCAAAACATAGCTGATGAAGACTTGTATCCAAAATATAAAAAGAAGTCTCATAGGAAGAAAAACAGCCATTTAAAAAAAAAAGGGGGGGGGGGCATAATTCTACAACAGAAATGTCATTAAAGAAAATACACAAATGGAAAATTAGCACATGAAAAGATGCTCAGCATAATTAATCATTAGGAAAATACAAACTAAAACCACAGTAAGTTACTGTTTTATATCTTCCAGTTTAGGGAAAATTAAAATAAAGAAATTTGACAATATCAAGTGTTGGTGAGGATGAAAGATCCAGGAATTCTTGTACATTGCTTGTGTGAGTGTAAACTGGTATAAACACTGTGGAAAACAGTTTGGCATTATCTGGTAAAGTTGACATACACCACAAAGAAATGCACATGTCTATCAGTAGTCATATATGGATATATGTGATAATACGGAAAAAAACTGGAAATAATTCAAATGTCCATTGACAGGAGAATGGATAAATAAATCATGGCATAGTCGCACAACAGAATACTGCACAACAGTGAAAAATAAATCAACTACAGCTACATGCAACAGCATAGCTGAACTCCTCAAACATAAAGCTAATATAAAAACCAAGTCAGAAAATGTTACTACTTATATAATCTTTAACATCAAACATAATGTAATAGTTTATCCCAACACACACACACATATATATATATTTGACAGAATTATAAAGATAAGAGAAGAATGAAAAAATCTACTTAAAATAGTGATTACCTAGAGGAGGGAGGCAGGAGGATGGGTGATGGAAGGGGTCCAATGGGAGCCTTCAGTGCTATGATGCTCAGTTTTTAGGTTGGTTGGTGGTTCCTTGGGTGCTCATTTTATTATTATGCTTCATAACTTACATTTTATGCCTTGTGTATTTTTCCATATCTCTCAAATAGTTCTTAATGAATAAAAGATATTTGGAAAGTTGACTCAATGGGTAAGAAAGAAGTAGTCTAGGATGGTAACAAAAGTTACTAGAGTGGGCATAAATTTATTATGGGTAGTTTTTTGAAAATTCCCCAAAACTTTTCTTGCTCTACTACATATATTTTTTATTTGTGTGGAATCTTCCTCTCTCAAACAAACTCTAGCTAAATTTGTGTTAGCTAAACTTGTTCTAGGTCTGTTTTAGGTCTTTTAGGCTTGTACGTGGAACATGAGGGATTTCTAATAAATATAGCTGCTTGATGGCAATGCTTGTGATAGTTATAAGCTGCAGATTATCTCATGCTTACTTAAAAGATTGAAATGGAGAAAAAAAACTGAAGTGGAAAAATGTCAAAACTATTCCTTTTATGTGACTTTTTCACTGTAAAAATGTGTCTGTCTTGCCTCTAGGAGTAAGAGACAATTTTGATTATGCAGATGTTCTCAGTCCTAATCTTTTCCATTCCCTCCCCAGCAATTATTGAAGTGCTGGCCAAATTAAATTACTGCCCAGCAGCAGATCTTAACAAACAGTGTGAAGCCTGGTATATTTCAATAATTTATGGTCCCTTGATTTGAGTTACTTTGTTTAATAGATGGATAGTTGGATGAATATTCAACACTGGCATCAAAAGCCTCTGAAATCATTCTTGGGGTCTTTCCACTGACAGCCGCCTGACAGCCTAACTCTAGTCTAGGATCATGCCTTTTGCCGACAGATCACAGACTCAATTTGAGTGTGCTGTTCCCCTGTGAGAATTGAGGAAATACCCTGGGTAAACCAAGGCTGAGTTGTCCAAGGTTCTAAGAGAGAACTGAGACAGAGGGCAATTCCAAGGACATGTCCATTAACATATTACATGTATACATAAATGTTCTTGATTCATGAATGTTGGAAACTGGCATACCATAGGTAATTTGTGACGAGATGTTGCTATCTTAGGGATGCACTTGAAACTCAAGGGAGCTGGACACTCCAAGAAAGCCCAATGGACTGGACTTTTTAATGTATGAGAAAACAATGAGGTACTTGTAGAAATCTCAGCTGGGGAGACTTAAAGAATAAAACGGCCAGGGTCAAAGTTCTTCAGCAAAACTGGGTAAGTCAGCCCAACCTACTTCTTATACCCCACTGACAAAAAGACAAGAGAGTGACAAAGAGATGGCAGAAATTATTACAGATTTTATAATTCAAAATGAGGAAAAATTTTTTAAAAATTATACTTATAAGTAACTTTTAATATAAGTTAATAAGTTGTTTGCTTTTAAGGAGGAGGCATGACCTAAAAGCCATGTAATTCGTGCAAATGTTCTGCAAACTAATTGAGTTTTTAAGAGGTTTTTAAGATGTCTCAAGATCTCAAAAATTATTGCTTAGGAAATGTTCCTTACAAGCAGCCAAATAAAATCCTTAATTGAAAACAAATCTTCTACTGTTAAAAGACGTTAAAACACAGTATTTTAAAATGTCTATTTTCAAGAATGAACATGCATAAGCAAATTTTGTGTTTTGTGCACAAGTCTAAAGATACAACTTTTATTGGTATTGTGATTAAATTGTAATAAATCCATAATCCTAAGGTGGTATGAATTAAATTGTTTTAACTACTAATTTTGTGTTTCAGCATAACCCTACAGGAGAAAAAGAATGAACTTTTAAGCTCCAAAACAGTGGCAGCATCCAGACAAAAAATTATGTTATGGTGTAATAATTATAAAATGCCTGTATACCCACATGTGTACACACTTAGCTACACATCTGGTAACAAATTCCTCCATACTTCACTCTTAAGTGAGAAAAAAAGGTGTCACTTTGACTCTTGATTCCAAAGACCTTGGTTTCTGGGCTGATAATAAGGGAGTTAAGCTATTCCTTTATCTTTTTTTGGTAGAGAGGAAAACTCAGAGTTTTGGGGGGTTTGTTTTTGATGTAAATTTTAATTCCAAATTTTAGAACTTTCATATTAAATGTTGAAGTTCAAAGGTAATAAAATATATGACATAATGAATCTAGGAACATTAACATTTCTTACTGTGGAAATTTCCTTACTTAATGTTAATAAGTAAAATTATAAAGAAAATATATTGGTAAAAAAATGTTTTAATGAACTTTAATTTTTTAAAAGTGACCTTATGGTTCACACCTGAAGGGAAAGTATAAATCCTACAAAATATAAAATTGGGAATACAGACATGGTTTATTTTATTCCTTGCAAAGATCAGGATATTTTCCTAAAGCTAAAGTAGCTAAAATATTTTATGATGGTAAAAAGAGTAAAGGTAAACATATTACAGTTGAAATGTAATATAATCCATATACCCATTCTCTTATAAATTCATTCTTTTCTATTGAAGCATAATTGTCTTTCAATATTATGTTAGTTTCAAGTGTACAACACAGTGATTCAGTATTTTTATACATTATTAGAATGACCACCATGATAAGTTTAGTTACCATCTGTCCCCATACAAAGTTATTACAATATTATTGACTATATTCCCTAAGCTGTATATTACATCTCTTTGACTTATTTATTTATAACCGGAAGTTTGTGCCTCTTAATTTCCCTCACCTATTTCACTCATCCCCCCATCCACTCCCTTCTGGCAATCACATGTTTGTTCTCTGTATCTATGAGTCTGTTTTTGTTTTGTTTATTCATTTGTTTTGGTTTTTAGATTTCACACATAAGTGAAATCATATTGTATTTGTCTTTCTCTGTCTGATTTATTTCAATTAGCATAATACCCTCTAGGTCCATCCATGTTGTTGCAAATGACAAAATTTCATTCTTTTTTATGGCTGTGTAATATTCCATCATATATTTATATGGTATAAAATGGATAGATATAGATATAGATATATCATCTATCAGTGGACACTTAGGTTGCTTTCATCTCTTGGCTATTGTAAATAATGCTGCAATGAGCATGGGGATGCATATATCTTTTCAAATTAGTGTTTTTGTTTTCTTTGGGAAAATACCCAGAATTGGAATTACTGGATTGTATGATAGTTCTATTTTTTTATTTTTTTGAGGAAACTCCATGCTGATTTCCATAGTGGCTGCACCAATTTACATTCCCATTAACAGTGCAAGAGGGTTCTTTTTTCACATCCTCACCAATACTTGTTTGTTGTCTTTTAGCTAATAGCCATTCTGATAGGTGTGAGGTGATATCTCATCATGGTTTTGATTTGCATTTCCCTGATGATAAGTGATGTTGAACATCTTTTCATGTTGACCATTTGTATGCCTTCTGTGGAAAAATGTCTATTCAGGTCCTCTGCCCGTTTTTTTAGTAAGGTTGTTTGTGTTCTTGAAGTTCAGTTGTATGAGTTCTTTGTATATTTTGGATAGTAACCTCTTTTCAGACTTATCATTTGCAATATCTTCTCCCATTCGGTAAGCTGCCTTTTTGTTTTGTTGATAGTTTCCTTCACTGTTCAAAAGCTTTTTAGTTTGATGTAGTTCCATTTGTTTATTTTTTCTTTTGTTTCCCTTGCCTGAGGGGACATATCAAAAAAAAAAACTTGCTAAGACCCATGTCAAAGAGCAAACTGCCTTTGTTTTCTTCTAGGATTTTTATGGTTTCAGGTCTTATATTTAGGTCTTTAATCCATTTTGAGTTTATTTTTGTATATGGTATGGTAAAGTAGTCCAGTTTGATTCTTTATCATGTGGCTGTCCTGTTTTCCAAACACCATTTATTGAAGAGGCTGTCTTTTCCCTATTGTATATTCTTGCCTCCTTTGTCATAGGTTAGTTGACCATACAATTGTGGGTTAATTTCTGGGCTGTCTATTCTGTTCCATTGATCTATGTGTCTGTTTTTGTGCCAGTACCATACTGTTTTGATTACTGAATCTTTGTAGTATAGTTTGAAATGAAGGAGTGTGATACCTCTAGCTTTGTTCTTCTTTCTCAAGATTGTTTTGGTTATTCAGGTCTTTTGTGTTTCCATACAAATTTTAGAATTATTTGTTCTACTTTTGTGAAAAATTCCATTGGGCATTGCCATAGGGATTGTATTGAATCTGTAGATTACCTTGGGTAGCATGGTCATTTTAACAATATTAAATTAGTTCTTATAAGTCCCAGATGAAAAATATAAAATACAACATTTCTTTAATCTTATTGGGTAGTTTTTAAACTGTGATACTTGTGATAATTTTTAATTACAATATTAATTTTATTGTATTTATTAAAATTAAATTACTTTTATTTTATTTTATTTTTTTAATTAGTCATCAATTTTATACACATCAGTGTATACATGTCAATCCCAATCGCCCAATTCAGCACACCACCGTCCCCACCCCACCGCGGTTTTCCCCCCTTGGTGTCCATACGTTTGTTCTCTACATCTGTGTCTCAACTTCTGCCCTGCAAACCGGTTCATCTGTACCATTTTTTTGGTTCCACATACATGCGTTAATATACGATATTTGTTTTTCTCTTTCTGACTTACTTCACTCTGTATGACAGTCTGTAGCTCCATCCACGTCTCAACAAATGACTCAATTTCGTTCCTTTTTATGGCTGAGTAATATTCCATTGTATATATGTACCACATCATCTTTATCCATTCGTCTGTCGATGGGCATTTAGGTTGCTTCCATGACCTGGCTATTGTAAATAGTGCTGCAATGAACATTGGGGTGCATGTGTCCTTTTGAATTACGGTTTTCTCTGGGTATATGCCCAGTAGTGGGATTGCTGGATCATATGGTAATTCTATTTTTAGTTTTTTAAGGAACCTCCATATTGTTCTCCATAGTGGCTGTATCAATTTACATTCCCACCAACAGTGCAAGAGGGTTCCCTTGTCTCCACACCCTCTCCAGCATTTGTTGTTTGTAGATTTTCTGATGGTGCCCATTCTAACTGGTGTGAGGTGATACCTCATTGTAGTTTTGATTTGCATTTCTCTAATAATTAGTGATGTTGAGCAGCTTTTCATGTGCTTCTTGTCCATCTGTATGTCTTCTTTGGAGAAATGTCTATTTAGGTCTTCTGCCCATTTTTGGATTGGGTTGTTTGTTTCTTTAATATTGAGCTGAATGAGCTGTTTATATATTTTGGAGATTAATCCTTTGTCTGTTGATTCGTTTGCAAATATTTTCTCCCATTCTGAGGGTTGTCTTTTCATCTTGTTTATGGTTTCCTTTGCTGTGCAAAAGCTTTGAAGTTTCATTAGGTCCCATTTGTTTATTTTTGTTTTTATTTCCATTACTCTAGGAGGTGGATCAAAAAAGATCTTGCTGTGATTTATGTCAAAGAGTGTTCTTCCTATGTTTTCCTCTAAGAGTTTTATAGTGTCTGGTCTTACATTTAGGCCTCGAATCCATTTTGAGTTTATTTTTCTGTATGGTGTTAGGAAGTGTTCTAATTTCATTCTTTTACATGTAGCTGTCCAATTTTCCCAGCACCACTTATTGAAGAGACTGTCTTCTCTCCATTGTATATCTTTGCCTCCTTTGTCATAGATTAGTTGACCATAGGTGCGTGGGTTTATCTCTGGGCTTTCTATCTTGTTCCATTGATCTATATTTCTGTTTTTGTGCCAGTACCATATTGTCTTGATTACTGTAGCTTTGTAGTATAGTCTGAAGTCAGGGAGTCTGATTCCTCCAGCTCAGTTTTTTTCCTTCAAGACTGCTTTGGCTATTCGGGGTCTTTTGTGTCTCCATACAAATTTTAAGATGATTTGTTCTAGTTCCGTAAAAAATGCCATTGGTAATTTGATAGGGATTGCATTGAATCTGTAGATTGCTTTGGGTACTATAGTCATTTTCACAATATTGATTCTTCCAATCCAAGAACATGGTATATCTCTCCACCTGTTGGTATCATCTTTAATTTCTTTCATCAGTGTCTTATAGTTTTCTGCATACAAGTCTTTTGTCTCCCTAGGTAGGTTTATTCCTAGGTATTTTATTCTTTTTGTTGCAATGGTAAATGGGAGTGTTTCCATAATTTCTCTTTCAGATTTTTCATCATTAGTGTATAGGAGTGCAAGAGATTTCTGTGCATTAATTTTGTATCCTGCAACTTTACCAAATTCATTAATTAGCTCTAGTAGTTTTCTGGTGGCATTTTTAGGATTCCCTATGTATAGTATCATGCCATCTGCAAACAGTGACAGTTTTACTTCTTCTTTTCCAATTTGTATTCCTTTTATTTCTTTTTCTTCTCTGATTGCTGTGGCTAGGACTTCCAAAACTATGTTGAATAATAGTGGTGAGAGTGGACATCCTTGTCTCGTTCCTGATCTTAGAGGAAATGCTTTCAGTTTTTCACCATTGAGAATGATGTTTGCTGTGGGTTTGTCATATATGGCCTTTATTATGTTGACGTAGGTTCCCTCTATGCCCAGTTTCTGGAGAGTTTTTATCATAAATGGGTGTTGAATTTTGTCAAAAGCTTTTTCTTCATCTATTGACATGATCATATGGTTTTTCTTCTTCAGTTTGTTAATATGGTGTATCACATTGATTGATTTGCATATATTGAAGAATCCTTACATCCCTGGGATAAATCCCACTTGATCATGGTGTATGATCCTTTTAATGTGTTGTTGGATTCTGTTTGCTAGTATTTTGTTAAATTAATTAAATTACTTTTAAAATCCTTAATTGGCTTTTGGGGCTGTAGATGAAATACATACACACACACACACACACACGTCTATGTATAAAGACTTTTTAAAGGTAATGTTCAACAATGAACTGCCTTAGATAAAAGATTTAAAATGACACTAGGAAATATATATTTGTATATAAAAACCACCTATAGTTAAGGGGATATTTAGACCAAATCTAATATAAAATTTTGTATCAATATTAGGTCGTCTGTCTGATACATCCATGAGAAGTAGGATTTATACTTTAAGATAATATTCACAGAAGAGTGGAGTAGACTGTAACATTAATGACCCCAAAGATTCAGGCTCCCCACCCATATCCATGCCCTTGTGAAGACCTGCCCTACATTGACTTTGGGCTTGGTCTTGGGATTTGCTTTGGTCAAAGGGAGTGTAATGCAGTAATACAGGCAGAAGCTTGTTAACACGCTTGCACACTGGGTCCTGCCCTCTTGGAACGCCGCTGTAGACGCCTAACAGGGAAGCCCCATGCAGCTTCTTTGAGGAGAAGCGACCACAGGGAGTGGGCGGCCCACAGGACCTGCTGGGCCCAGCCCCCAGTCGTCTGATCAGCTGAGTGCAGCCACCAAGGGAGCCCAGCAGGAGAGCCAGTGTCCAAGCCATAAAATGGTGAGAAATAAGAAGTTGTTATTTTAGGCCACCAAGTTTGGGGGTGGTGCCATACCAATGGCTGTTTAAAATCTAATTCCAAATTAGCTGGTTTGAAAGAAGGGGAAACTACATCACAGTTATCATACATTCTCCACGTTAGAACCACCTGTATTCTTGTCTGATTGAAAAATACATGGACTCTTTTCAAAGCCCGAAATGAAATGGTAAAATAATGTATGGTGAATAGTTTAGGACATAAATAAGATTTTTTTTTAAAAATTAAAGCTTATAAACCTTTAATAATATTGTGGTAAAACAATGTATTATACAGTATATTCAAGTTAGTTAGAAAATATTTTTAAAGAGGGACCTGGAATTTTCCAGGAGGTAAGGATGCTTTTGGAAATGTTGAGAGGACCTGGAAGTCAGTTTAAAAAGAGTCCACACAGGTTAAAAGTGTGACAGGTTTTGCTTCGAAAAGGAAATAAAAATTATGCTTAATTTAATAAAAGACTGTAAAAAGCCATGAGTCCATAATGATACTCAAAAGAAAAGAATTAGAACTTATTTGCCCTTCAAATACTTAGTACTTTATTCAAGTAAATTTTATTCAGAGAAGGAAAAATATTGTTGTTGAAGTTTACATGTAGGGCTCTTTACAGGATGGGTTAAACATACAAAAGATAAGAGAATCTTAGTGGCATGAGAAAGACAAGACTCTCTTCCCGTGAAATATAAATAGGCTCATGAATCTTCCTGCCACCTCCTCAGCACCCACCCACTTACCGGACATTCATCTACTAAACTGCTACCAAACATTAAGGAAGTGGGGCAAGGCATTCCTTTCATAGGTATGGGAGGACCTCCCACCTGACCCTGGGGCTTTAGATTGTGGAAGAGGATTTAAAATTCTGAAGCCAAGTGGATTTTACCTTTTAAATAGACTTTAACTTGTGGGAATATTTTTAATTTAAATTTAACTACTGGATGGAGGTTTTACCAGCTGTTTTGAGGTTGATTGCTTTTTGTGATTACTAAAGATGCTGGATAAAGGCCAAGGGTTCACATACTGAGCCTTCCTTTACCTTGTACCCAGAAGGTGAGGGCTGCAAGAATTGTCAACCCAAACCCACATAATGCACTCCTGTTGAACCTGGTTGCTCTGACCTTTCCCAGGGCATGAAATCAGAAAACAGTTCATTTACCACGCTTTTTAAAAAAATTTAAGTTTTTTGCTCTTTTCAAAGTTGTACATGATTTGAAGAGCTAACTAGTTTCAACAAGACTTCCCGTTCCCTCAAGGCAGCCACTTTCAATTTTTAGCTCATTCTTTGGTATTTACCTCCACCTGTCTAGATAACATGTTCATATTTCTACTTCTTGATATTTCGGTTAGCCATCATCTACTGACTTCCCAATAGGAAGGTAAGGATTTAGCACACTCTTCTGCACTTCCACCGCACATGTACACTCTTAGTCCTTTAATCCTACTGATACAGTTATATTTTGCTCAACCTGCCCAATCAGCAGGATGTCATTGATGTAATAGATTAATGTGAAGTTCTGAAGGATGTCCAGAAGGTCCAGATCTCTCCAGACTATTTTATGACAGAGGGCAGGAATGTTAACATAGCCTTGGGCTAAACTGTAAATGTACACTTCTGTCTGTTTCATGGGAATGCCAACTGTTTCTGATCTTTTCTTATGATTGGAACAGAAAAGAATGCATTCACTAAATCAATGATGTGTACCAAATACCTGGGGCTGTATTAGTCTACCCTAGCAAATATGCCACATCTGAGCATAGCAGCTGCCATCAGGGCTACCAATTGGTTGAGCTGGCAAGAAGGGTGCTTGTTAAGCAAGGATTGCTTAGGGGAGAACTTGAGACCATAAGGTAGCAGCTGGCAACTGCTAGAAGATATTATTTTGAAAACATGTGGTGTCCTTGAGTTTGCTACAGTTCAGAAAATTCAAGTTCCCTGTGATGCAGGAACATGTCTGAAACCACATCCACAATGGCCACCCGGCTCCATTTTGGTTGCTTGAATCCTAGTTACTTCATTTTGCTTTTTAAATGATCTTAAATATGTCATCAGGAGCTTTATAAGTCTCTCTTAAAATGAGCATTTGGGATGGATATTGATTCTGAAATGGGTAGATTAAGGAGCAGTTTTCTGGGTTTAGAATTCCTGGCTTGGCAAGGGTAGAGGTCATCACTGCCCTGCAGATTTTTTAGGATAAATATCATTCTAGGTGATTGCTTAAAGTCTTGTGTATTTAAATACCATTTGGTGACTCTCAAATTATATCTCCTGATTTCAATTCTCTACTGACCTGCAAACTTGAAATCTGTTGGCTCAGTATCTCTATTTGCATGTGAAACATGCATCTCAATCTTTACGTCTAAGAACAATGGCCCCTCCCACCAAACCCATCATTACCTCAATGTTCTCCATTTTAACAAGGACAAACCACTATCCAACTGATTTGGTTAAAAAAAAAAAAAAAAAAAAAAACCTTGTCCTTTTTTGTCTCTTTTTTCCCATCAGCAGATCCTGTTGGCCTTACTTCAAAATATATCCTGAATCCTACCCGTTCTCAACATTTCCACTGCTACCACCTTATTCCAGGCCACCCTAATTTATTCCCTGGGCTGCTGGAATAGCCTCCTAGGGGATCTTACAGCTTGCACTTTTGAAGGTCAACAGTCTACCACCACAAGCAGCCGCTTTACAAATTACGCCACTCCCCAGCTCAAAACCATCAAATGACTCTCATCTCCTTACCCTGTTTATTTATTTATTTATATTTTTGGCTGCATTTGGTCTTCTGTTGCTGCGCGAGGGCTTTCTCTAGTTGAGGCGAGGGTGGTGGCTTCTGTTGTTGGGGAGCATGGGCTGTAGGCGCACGGGCTTCAGTAGTTGTGGCACATGGGCTTAGTTGCTCCATGGCATGTGGGATCTTCCCAGACCAGGGATCGAACCCCAGTCCCCTGCATTGACAGATGGATTCTTAACCACCACGCCACCAGGGAAGTCCCTTCCTTACCCTGTTTAATCAGAGCCCCAACCACGTTACTAATCTCATTTCCCAATCATCACACCTAGACTCACTGTGCTCTAAGCACCCTGGCTCCTTGCTTCCTCCCAGAACACCAAACACGTGAACCTTGAGGACTTTGGTAGCTTTTGCTCTTCTCCCTGTCTGGACCGTTCTTCCTGATTCCTCCAAGGCTGGCTGCACTTTCATTCAGCTCTCTACTCAAATGTCAAGACTACCTACCTAAAAGAGCATACTCCTTATTTCCTCTCCCTGTCACTCATGTCAAGCCCCTATGGAGCAGGGAATGCCTGGCACACACTAGGCACCTCGAAACACGCTTGGTTAAATGAATTTGGACTGAACTTATCGTGCTTCACTGCCACCCTTGCTTTGTGAGGTCACCTCACCGAGGTAGGCATACAACAACAGACGGAAGCAGAAACCAGGTGAGGCCTGCCTCGCCGTTTCTGAGCCCGTTAGTAAGGGCTCGTACAGGAACCCCTTGCAGCTCCTCCAGCCAGAGCTGGGCCCTAAGAATGCCCTTTTCGTTTCCTTGTCCGGTCGCGAAGGGGAAGGGGTAAACGCGAGAAAATGAGGCGTGGAGGGGCTGAGGAGGGAGCCTCAGCTCCGTAGCATTCGGTTGAGAGTTTACTGTTATCTATGGCGGTGCTTCTTTTTACTGGATGGCCTGGGGTCTGAGGTTGCGTTTCGGTACAGAAAGCTCAAGCGCAGAGGAGAAAGCAAGGCGGTCAGCCATTTTCCGAAACTAACTGCCGGGAAACCCCGCCCGAGTGTGTACGCATGAAACGGGGGCGGGACTTATTGCGAAGGCCTCGCTCCGGAAACCGCACCCTCCCTGGCGTCCTACCCTCGAGGATTCACAAAACGCAGAGCGAGACTTAACAGTCGGCAGCGAAAGCGCGCAGTCTAGCGCCAATGAGAGCGGAAGGAGAGGAAACGCGCCTGAGGAACACTCTGTATGTCCAACAATGATTGGCTGGAGCCGTCCCCTCTTCTTTTTGGTATTGGCTGGACTGCCTTTCCCCGCCCACCAGGTGGGTCTTTTTGCCTAGGTACTTCTGATTGGCTCCTTCTGGGCTGCGGGGGGCAGGGTTGGGGATTGTTCATCACAGATTGGTGGATTTGAGCACCTGGCGGTAACTTCCCGAGCAAGAAGCCCGTCCCATCTTCTCTCTGTCCCGTCTCCCGACCCGTACGCTATCCCCTCAACTCTCGCGCACGAATGGTTAAAAAAAAAAAAAAAAAAAAAAAAAAGGATTAGAGGCTCGAGCCCGCCAGCCAGGCCTCTAGCTCCTAGCGCGCGCCCTCAGCGAGGACCCGTGCGAGCTGCCCGTGACACTGCCTGCGCTGTTTGAAACTGCAGAACCCGTTACAAGCTTGGGGCAACTACCGTTCCGGCTGGTTCCGGAGCCCGTGCGTGCCAGGAGGGCGAGTGGCGGTCGCGATGTGGCTCTAGCCTTTCGCGTCTCTGCAGCCTGGAGACTAGAACCGGCACTTTCGTAGGACGCCACCTCCAATCGCAGCGCTGGCGCGGGCGGAGGCTAAAACACAAGGGTCCTGAGACTGAGGAAAACGCGCCAAGTTCCCGTCGGCGGTGGAGGGAGGAAGACCCCAGCGGTTCGGGCGCCGGGCGAGCGGAGCCGCTTCTGGCGCTCCTTGCCGTCCCGGGGCGGGGACGGGGGCGGGCTCGGTCGGGCGCCGCTTCGGGGATGTAGTCGTTGCCGGCGCCAGGCAGGACCGAGCGGCAGCCCGGGTTCCCGCTCTTGAGAGCGAATGGTCACTCCCCTGCGGGGAGGGCGATCCGGCCAGCTTTTCCGTGGGTCGCGGGCCCCCGCGGGCTCGGGGCAGGGGCTCACCTGTCGCACCCGCCCTCAGCCCGGTTAGACTCGTCGGCGTCACTGCCGCGGACCTCGCTCTGGGCCATGACCAGGTAAGAAGGGCCCGTGGAGGAGGGGCCGGTGCCTGGGCGCCGCGGCAAGTTCGGCAGGAGTCCGAGGGGGCCGCGGGGAGGACCCCGGCTCCTTCGGTGCTGCGCCCCCGCCCAGCTGCCAGCCAAGCCGTCCGCGCAGCGGGCGGCGCCCCCTCCCGCCGCCGCTGGGGACTCAAGGCAGGTGCTGGCTGGGAGTAAATAGGCCAACTCCGCGAGCTGTGGTTCTGCTTAAAGACGCCTCCCGCCGGGCCGGTGCCGCGTTTGACGGGCACGGACATCATCACCGTCCCGTCATCTTCTCACTTTCTTTTCCGTTCCTAGAGTTTGCGGGGTAGGGAGAAGAAATGTTTGCGCTCACGTTGTTCTGTGTCGGTGATTGCTAAATTTTGCCGAGCAGTTTAACTTACTTTTTCTACAAGTATTGAGAACGGCACGTGTCTTAAACCTTTGTCGAGGATGTTATTCTTGTTTTACATTTTTCGTGAAAAGTTGGGATTGAGTCGTCCCATCTTACAGAGGAAAAAACTTGAAACTAATGAGACTTAGTGTTCACACTGTCATTTGTCAAGAACATTTAATGTTCTACTTATTGTTTTTTCTGCGAAACTTGATTTAGAGTTACGGGAGAAACACTTTTGATGTAACAACCCCCAGTGATAAGGACAGCCAGGAGCAAGAAATGGTATAGAAGATACGGCACCTGGTAAAATGTTATATTCTAGGTAATGTTAATGTTTAATCATTGCTTTGAGGAGCCCGGAGGGTTGGTTTATTGATTAGGATTGATAATGTTATTTCAGCTGCTTGGTCATTGTTTTTTTTTATATTTATTTAAGTCCGGTTATTCTGTCTCTTAGAGAATCCAGTTTCCATCATTTATTGGAATTGGTTCCCAAGAAAAAACGTTTTACAAAAATCGTTAATGCTTAGAGATCCCTGACACTTCAGTGCAGGCTGGTTTATCATTCATGATAGCATTTCATCAGTAGCATTAGTGGCCAGGAGAGTAAATTGAGTTGGAGGGGGGATGGGGAAATTGGTCGGCTTTCCAATTATTCCTGAGTTGTCTCAAAAAGGTGGTTGCACTGCCGAGTTCAGTGTTGTGAATTCCCAGTTCAGAGGCAGCCGGGTTTTCGCTTATGCTTAAGGATGAAATTTAGTTCGTCCTGTTAGTCTCTACCTATATTATATTTTAAAGTCATTGCTGAGTTTTTGGACTCTTAGGTGATTTTCTGGTAATATTCGAGTCAGATAGTAATATCTTCCTAATGAAAAATAGGACTAAAGTGTAAAATAACTAACACAAACAGAGCCATTTTTTTTTTTAGTCCAGAAGTTTTATCTTAAAACCGGGAAGAAAGTTTGCACAAGGCAAACTTTTCTTCTTTCCTACTTAAAGCAGTATCTTAAAAAATTCTATAGTTAAAGAAGTTTGAAAAGTCAGTATATTTTGGTTTCTAGTGCATAAGAATTTGATATACACAAAGTGCAGCAATTTTTTACACCATTATCCCAACTTTGCATATGGTTTATTACTTTTCACACAGGTTTTTAGGTGTAAACTTAACACTAGATCTAGGCGTTTCCTTGTATGCAGATTATACTTTAAATAGACATTATTTTGTATAACTAGAAAAAGACCTTGGAAGGAGAACTCAGTCACTTCTAGCACTCCTTTGATTTCCCATTCATCCCTCTGTTTCCCACCTTGTACTTCAGAATTAGAGATGGTACTTGCTCAATGTTTCCTGAATGAACTAATAGATAATAAAGTTTTTACCCCTTGATGATACTACTTTACCATTACTACTACTACTACTACCAGTACAATGGGGTCTACTACTAAAATGGGGTATTTTGTGATGTGACCCTTAATCTAATAGCAGCAGGCTAATAAAAGTTCAGTATTTTTTTTGTTGTTTGAGAAAGTTAAGGACACATGGTAACTCCTTCATTTAAGCAATAAACATTGACTGCCTGTTATTGGCAGGCATTAGATTTTCAAATACAAAGTTCTAATTAATACCATTTCTTGGTAAATTTGTTTTCAGAAATGATGATTTTATTGCCTACAGCTGATAACTGAAAACTAATAACCTTTTCTCTGATTAACAGATATGATTGGTGATTACAAGGTCCCTGTATAAATTAATTCTTGTCAACTCCTTGGGATTTGAAGAGAAAATGCCCGGTGTCATACCTAGTGAAAGTAATGGGCTTTCAAGAGGTAGTCCATCAAAAAAAAACAGACTTTCCTTGAAGTTTTTTCAGAAAAAGGAAACCAAGAGAGCCTTGGATTTCACAGATTCTCAAGAAAATGAAGAAAAAACTTCTGAATATAGAGGATCTGAAATGTATGTTATTTTCAGTATATTTCTATACTTTTAAAAATTCCACATCAGTGAAAAAGCAGTGAACTTGGATTGATATCTGCAGTCATTCTAACCTGATAGTCCATAGAGGGAGATAAAAAAGCACACATTAGTGAGACAAGTCTAGCAGTGTGTAATAGTAGAAACAGGATAAAACTGGTGGTTCCCCACAGGGATCAATCATCACAGTTCACATTATAACTCATTTAAATTGTGCTCAGCCGATTAGGCTAACTTAGAGAAATACTAATTGACTAAAATTATTTTTCAATTTAAATTTTATTTTAGTGCAACACACTTTATGTAAGGGTAAAGAAATTCATGGGGGACAGTTACCTGACATAAACTTTGTCTTTGTAGTCATACCTAGTATATGAATTCTCAAACCTGTTGGTGTACAATTGCAAATTATATTTAAAATAAACTTAAAAATAAGAAATGCTTTTTATACAAATAAATCCTTCAGTGACTGAAATCAGAACAAAATGGAATGCTTTACTCCACCAGTAGTTCCTCTAGTTGGAGTCTACACTTGCTCCGTATTCAGCACATAGGCACTCTGCTGTGTGTCTAACGTAGATTTGCTCCCCTGTATAATTTCCTAATATTTACCAATAATCAGTTTAGGAGATTGTGTGTGAACCTTTTGCTTACCAGCATTCGTACCTATAAATACCTTGAGGTATTAGAGTTACAGCTAGCAGCTGTAAAATAAATAAAAATTCTGTGAGGACTGTTTGTTAAACTGAGGTAAAAGAATTATAAACTTGAACAATTCATTTTTAAGTGAGGAACAGCTGTGTAAGTATCTTCATAGACTCTGTTTCCTCTTAATCTTTTGTGAACAGAATCTGACTTAGATAGTGCAGCCTCTCCCAAATATTGTCATATTCGGGTTATTCCCAGGTTTCTATTCAGAGTTAAACTACTTGATTAAAATGTCCTGTTGGCTTAACAAATCATAGTACCAATTCTGCAATTTTCTGCTCTGTAAAATGGGATTAACAGTCCTTTAATGGAATTGTTTTGAAGCTTGTTGAGTGTAATATTTTTAAAGTGCTTGTAAAACTTTTATTCTATGTGTATAGCAATTTTTGCACCTGTACAGATTGTCTTAAAATGCCATCTGAATAAAATCCATATACTTTTCGGATCATACAACTTTTGGGAAAAGACTAAATCTAGGGAAGTAATATTTCCACTTTAATTCTACTTCCTTATCCCTTTCTCTTCTTTGTACTTAATAGTGATCAAGTTGTTCCTGCAGCACAGTCCTCACCTGTCAACTGTGAGAAGAGAGAAAACTTGTTACCGTTTGTGGGACTGAATAATCTCGGCAATACTTGTTATCTTAATAGTATACTTCAGGTAAGTTGACAATTTTGCTATATAATAAAACTTTAGTAGGCAAAGAATGATGTAACACTTAATATTTTCTGAGAATTCAGGTTATTGGAGGATTTCAGTTGTCCATAATACTGTCTTTGTCTTTGTAAATAAACCAGAATTGGGTAAAATAATCATGATTCTAAATTGCACGTCACAAATTTCCGTTGAGGTAAGAGAAAATGATATATTAAATAAAATTGGGATAGCAAAATTGAGTAGATGTTGATTAAATTGAAGATACCAAACTTCTAGTTTTTCTGTCCGATTCCTGATTCTATGGTGATATGTATTTTAACCCTTGGAACTATATCTGTTTCGTGTTGTACCCTTGTATCTGGTCAGGCTCAGTGCTTTGTTGCACTGAGGGAAGATAGCAGGCTACTATGATGAATAGAGAATAATTTTTGACACACATCTTAATCTCAGAATTTTAAGTTATGCACATATGAACATGCTCTACAAAAAGCATGATAGTGTTTTAATGATTTTAGGTATATTGTTTGTTCAGTAAATACTCAAGACAATCTCACTTTATAGGTATTATATTTTTGTCCTGGTTTTAAATCTGGAGTGAAGCACTTATTTAATGTTATTTCAAGGAAGAAAGAAGCCCTAAAAGATGAAGCCAGTCAAAAAGATAAGGTAAAAAATAAAATTAATGGAAATTCACTTGCTTAGAAATGAAAAAGTAATAAATACAGAGAGGATTTGGGAGGAGAATGACAAAGATTATTTCTCTTAACAAATTACATCTGAGAATTAAATTTCTCATTGGCAATTATTTTTCATTCTTGTGGGGTAAGCAGCTAACTTGATTTCCCCCTTTTATAGTGTTTTCTCCAGTCCTCTAATTTACTGTTTACCAGTAAACATTGTCACACACACCACTATCACAACATATTGTACCCTTTTACCCCGTTATTTATCTACTGTTTTCAAGTTGACTCACTTTTACTATATAAATAAATTTAAAGAAACCTTTGACTTATGTAGTTAGAAAACCATTATAACCCACATAATAGAAAGTAACCAAAAATATGCTTAAAATTTTTTTAAGTTTATTTTGTATACCTCCAGAAAATTAGTGTTACGAAATTAGATTTAGAAAAGCTAGTGTTGTCTAGTGAGAAAAAGAAGGGGGAAGGTACTTAATTTGTTCAAAAATTAAAATGTTTGTGTGTTTCTTGACAGGGAAATTGCAAAGAAGATTCTTCAGCAAGTTATGAACTAATATGCAGCTTACAGTCCTTGATCATTTCAGTCGAACAGCTTCAGGCTAGTTTTCTCTTAAATCCAGAGAAATATACTGATGAACTTGCTACTCAGCCAAGGCGACTACTTAACACACTCAGGTATAGTCTATTATATAATTTTAGGATTCCAGTTTAGCTCATGCTCTCTCTGGAGGAGAGTGACATGTGAACAAATGGGGGGAATAAAGGGCAAGGAAAATAGACACTACAGATCTACAGTCCTTAATATCCCAAAGGCTCCAAAGACTGGAAATTTTTTCTTACGATTGGTACTAAATTCATTAAATCTGAATTTGTGTGAGGCTGTTTATAGTCTTTATTCATATTTATCTGTAATGTGAATATTCATACTCTTTTCTGTAGAAGTAGTAACGTGTGTAATTATGGGATACTGCCCCTATTATGTTGGTGATACATATTTTACCTATGTGCCAGATTCTTTTTTAATCTGAAAATTTCTGAATTACCAAACACATTTGGTCCTAAGGATTTCAGATAGGAATTATAGGTCTGTATTCAAAATACGTTATATAAAAGAACTATAAATTCCAAGTATTCTATTTTTGTTGTATGTACTTAGAAGAGAAATATTAGTTAACTGGATTAGATTTCTTTGTAGTATTACTTAAAAGAAACTTTATCCTATATACAGAATAACTTTATCCAAAATACTACAGGGTTTAAGTCTTTAAAAAATTATTTAATCGTTTAGGTTAGGAATAGATCTAGATGTAATACACTGCCATACATTTGTTAAGAGGCAGTGTAGCGTGGTGTCCAGGAGCAGGTTTGAATCCTGACTTTTGCATCTCTGTGACCTTGAGCAAGTTATCTGTAAATAGTGGTTATTGTGAGAATTATACAAATAATATAAAAAGCATTTTGAGGGAATTCCCTGGTAGTCCAGTGGTTAAGACTCTGTGCTTTCACTGCTGAGGGCTGGGCTTGGATCCCTGGTCGGAGAAGTAAGATCCCACGTGCCATGTGGCAAGGCCAAAAAAAAAAAATTGTATATATATGGCATTTTGAATAAAGCGTGGTACACAGTAAATACTATATACATATTAGCTATTAATAATATTTAGAAGATTAAAGTATTTGTGATAATGAAAATCAGGTTAAATTTGTTTTTAGTTACACATTTAGGTAAGGAGTTTCAAATTAGTAGCTGAATATGTTTTTGGACTTTTAAATAATTTATGATACTCCCATAAATCAATTAATTTCTGTATGGAAAGGTGGTTTTTGGTTTTTGTTTTGGTATTATATCTTCAAAACTGGAATAGATGAAATGGAAATTTTTATTTATAGGGAACTCAACCCTATGTATGAAGGATATCTACAGCATGATGCACAGGAAGTATTACAGTGTATTTTGGGAAACATTCAAGAAACATGCCAACTCCTAAAAAAAGAAGTAAAAAATGTGGCAGAGTTATCTACTAAGGTAGAAGAAAAACATCAGAAAGAGGAAATGAGTGGTAATAACAGCATGGAGATGGACAATATGAGGCATTCTGAAGACTATAAAGAAAAATTGCCAAAAGTAAATGGGAAAAGAAAAAGTGACACTGAATTTGGTAACATGAAGAAAAAAGTTAAAGTCTCTAAGGAACACCAGTCTTTGGAAGAAAACCAGAGACAAACCAGATCAAAAAGAAAAGCTACAGTTGATTCATTAGATATTCCTGCTAAAATAATCCCCAAGTACATTTCTGAAAATGAAAGTGCAAGACCCTCACAAAAGAAATCAAGAGTTAAAATAAACTGGTTAAAGTCTGCAGCTAAGCAACCCAGCATTATTTCTAAATTCTGTAGTCTGGGTAAAATAACAACAAACCAAGAATCCAAAGGACAATCTAAAAATGAATATGATCTTGAAGAGGACTTGGGGAAGTATGAAAATGATAATACAGCTAATGGTTGTGGACTTGAATCTCCAGGGAATAATGTTATGCCTGTTAATGAAGTTAAGCCCATAAACAAAGGTCAGTATAATTTATTCTTGGACATTGATAGGTAGGATTAACAGCTGCGGAATTGAGTTTTCTCTTCTTAGATCCATATACAGTATAACATCTGGCTAAAGTTTTAAGAGAAATTTAACACAATGTGAACTGGCGTTTCAAGCACTACACTTACATGTATTTTGTGTGTGTGTATAAATCTCACTAATTTTAAGGTAATAGTAATTTATGTTTATAAACTAGGAAAGTTCAATTCATCTTAATGGGAAGAGAATATTTTACCCCTTTATATATGCAGTATTTGACATAAACTCATGAAAGAAATTGCATTTGCTAAGTAGTTATACCATACTGGATTTCTGCTTAGGTTCACACAGATCTCAGGGAAAATTTGTAGAACTTAACATGACTAAATTTCATCCTTTGGGGTATCTTTAGGAAGGGAGTTAAGAAGACACACGTGTTGAAACTTTTTTTTAGAGAACAGTAATTCATATTCAAAATTATCTTCACAGGGAGTTTATATTTCATGAATAAGTCACCTCTTAATGCTAATAAGCAAGTTTGAGATATGAAAATAAGCCTTTTAGCCATGATATACTTTAAATGGAATAATGGTTATTTGGGCTGTACTGAAAAATTCATCTGTATAGATTTGTGTTTTCGTTTTTTTGTTTTAGGTGCAGAGCAAATTGGTTTTGAGCTAGTGGAGAAATTATTTCAAGGTCAGCTGGTATTAAGGACTCGTTGCTTAGAATGTGAAAGTTTAACAGAAAGAAGAGAAGATTTTCAAGACATCAGTGTACCAGTGCAAGAAGATGAGCTTTCCAAAGTAGAGGAGAGTTCTGAAAGTAAGCAAAATTGGAGGCTTGCATGGACTATGGAATAATTAGAGTTTTCCTCAACAAAACACAGTCTAATAAGTAGCTTGTATAATTATTGAGAAAAAACTCTTTTAGTGTCTTTGGTATAATAAAATCTTTCTGCCTATATTAGCTACACTTGTCAATAGTTACTAGCATTTGGAAAATTGTGGCATCTTTATTTTGATGTGTAGAGTATGTTACAATGGGAAAATGAAATGCTTTACTAAGTTAATTTTGGGGTACCTGAATCTCAGAGCTACTGAGGATATTTTTGTTAACACCATATTTGAGCCAGTGTTTTTTCTTGTATAAACCACAAAAAGTGTAGTAATGCCATGGGAAGTGATCATGAGACTGGTGTACTTGTTCAGATATTGTAAATTGACTATTAAATATAAAGTCTTTCTCACATGGAGTCAGAGGGTAGGGCTTATATTGATTTTGCTGTCCCTATGACTTCAATATTTTTTGGCTGACCAGATATAAATATTTAGAGGTATGTGCACTGTCGAAGATAAACTTACAAGTTTCTGAAACTAAAAAAAAATCTCTTTAGTTATTATTTGGGAAGGATTAGTCAATTAAAATGGTATGCTAATTCTGAACATAAAAATTTGTGGCTTAAGTTTTTAATTTCTGAGAGATTTTTCATTTGTGAGTGACAGTATTCTCTTGTGCAGTTTCTCCAGAGCCAAAAACAGAAATGAAGACCCTGAGATGGGCAATTTCACAGTTTGCTTCAGTGGAGAGGATTGTAGGAGAAGATAAATATTTCTGTGAAAATTGCCATCATTATACTGAAGCTGAACGAAGTCTTTTGTTTGACAAAATGCCTGAAGTTATAACTATTCATTTGAAGTGCTTTGCTGCTAGTGGCTTGGAGTGAGTATTCTAAAGTTTTGTTCAAAATGCTATGATAGTAAGGAAACAGTACAATAGTGTAATAGAAACTACTGAAATGAAGTAATTTACAAATATTGCCTTAGAAAAGTTTATTGTTTTATTAACAGCTTCCCTGTAAAAACGCATCCGTTTAAATCCTTCTGGTATGAATGTGTATGATTTGTTCACACATTTTTCATTTTCATTCCTTATTTGATTATTTTAATTAATTGATTAAAGCAGGGAACAAATTTCATATCAACATTTTTTTGAGGGGAGCAAAAAAGCAAAATTATTTTAGTTTTAAGGTAAGTAAGCCAGGAAATAAAACTAGTCTGAACAATTTGATTCTTCTGTAGTTGAAAATTTAAATATCTGAAAGCAATAATAAATATAAAAATGCCAATTACATTTTAGATAGTCTTTTTCTGACATGTATACATGTCATTGTAGATTTTATTCCTTTCTATATTAATGAATTGTTTGAAATTACCACGAGAGCTTACCAGTAGCTCTCCACACATTTTCTTATGCCAGAAGATGACATGGTCCTTTCTTTCAGTGGCCTTTTCCTTTGCTACAGTACAATTTTATTTATTTTTTGTCCCCAAATCTTGGTTGTAGAGACAGACTTCACATTAAAATGACTTACTAAATATAAAGGAAAAGGATTTTGAAGATCAGTGTTTTTTTTTTAATGCCATTTATTTTCTTATTGCACAAAATTAGGAAAATAAAGAAAATTAAGGGGGGAAGTGCCAAATATCCTTCACAGAAGCACCTGAATATTAGTACTTATTTCAGTATTCTTTGTGTAAGTATTATACAAAATTGGGGTCTTGTTTTTTACTTTGTGTTTTATTCATATGAGCAGTAAATATTAAGGGTTCATTCAGACTTACTTGGTTTCACATTGGGTGTAAAACTGAATATATATAAAGTGGAATCCCAGAAAACCTTTTTTTTTTCCCCCCCTTCCAAAGGTTTGATTGTTATGGTGGTGGACTTTCCAAGATCAACACTCCTTTACTGACACCTCTTAAACTGTCACTAGAAGAATGGAGCACAAAGCCAACCAATGACAGCTATGGATTATTTGCAGTTGTGATGCATAGTGGCATTACAATTAGTAGTGGGCATTATACTGCTTCTGTTAAAGTCACTGACCTTAATAGTTTAGAACTAGATAAGGAAAATTTTGTGATCGACCAAATGTGTGAGATAGGTAAGCCAGAACCATTGAATGAGGAGGAAGCAAGGGGTGTGGTCGAAAACTATGACGATGAAGAAGTGTCGATTAGAGTCAGTGGAAATACCCAGCCAAGTAAAGTTTTGAACAAAAAAAATGTAGAAGCTATTGGACTTCTTGGAGGACAAAAGAGTAAAGCAGATTATGAGTTATACAACAAAGCATCTAATCCTGATAAAGTTGCCAGTACAGCATTTGCTGACAATAGAAATTCTGAGGCTAACAATACTAATGGGACCCATGAATCTGATAGAAACAAGGAATCCAGTGACCAAACAGGCATTAACATGAGTGGTTTTGAAAACAAAATTTCATATGTAGTGCAAAGCTTAAAGGAGTATGAGGGGAAGTGGTTGCTTTTTGATGATTCTGAAGTGAAAGTTACTGAAGAGAAGGACTTTTTGAATTCTCTTTCCCCTTCTACATCTCCTACATCTACTCCTTACTTGCTATTTTATAAGAAATTATAGAGTGAGTGTATTTTCCTTGTGTATATATTAAACAGACCTGGACAAACATCGGTAAATTGATTACATCAAAAAGTCTTTAGCTTATCTTTTGAAGCTATTGGATATTATTGGTCTCTCTAGGTTTTTATATAAATAGTGAAATTTGAATTGTTGAAAACCATGTTAATTTTTAGAATTCATTTTCCTTAGTGGAGACTAGTGATTGATGCATTAGCTTCTGGGAACAAACTTGTATAGGTTCTTAACTGAATTATTCAAAATGGAAGCATTTAAACACTTTGAATTTACACCTATCTTTTGTGTTTGCTTTTTCAAATAAAGTGCTTGTATTTGTATCTCCATATTTTGGAGTAATTATCTACATGATGTTTATAGGTTCTGTGGTTTTTCAGCTAAGAAGCAGAATCTCATTTCAGTACATTTAGTTTTGTAAGTCATGAAGCCAAATCTTTGATGGGCTGTATTAGAGGCACATGTATGTATTCACAATAGTGCACATTTTGTGCCTTGAATCACTTTGAAAAGTGTCTCAGAAAACCTGAAGAGTCAGTCCTCTTCTATCTTCACAAGAATTTTATATGTATTTATGAAAATGATTCTGTACCCTAGTAAATTTTTCGGCGTGGACTAATTTGTATCTCTTCATAGTCATACTCTGCACGATCTGTATATAATGCATCGAACTTAGAGGTGTGACCTTAAATTTAACTTTTTTTAAAAAACCAGGAGGTCAATAAAATTTAAACTGCTTAACAACTATGTATACAAATGCTTGAGGATTTTTTTACTTGCATATTTTTTAACCATAAATATAGCTGGATTCTCTTAAAAAAACAACGTGTGTTTATATATACACACATACTATACACACATATATATACATAGAAGAGAATAAACATGCATAATTACCTTTCTGACATTTGGAGGCGAAGAAATTGAATTTCAAATAGGAGAAATTGTGCTTAGTCCATCTAAATTGTCATACCTAGTTATCCTTTAGACGTATAACTATGGAATCCAAAACTGGAGAACTTAAGGTGAGGCTTTGGGCACACAAAACACTTGGTCATATTTTCACTTTAAATATATTAAATTGGTAAATGATCGATTATGACTTGTTAAAGGACATTCTTGGTATTAAGAATATGAAATATAATTCCAAAGAATATATAACTAACTCTTGCAATAACACTGTTATTATATACACCACTTCAACAAATAAGAAAGAGTACCTGTCAACTAATAAACTACACAGTTAATGTCTTTCTTACACATTTTCACAAGATGGTGTGATATAAAAAGTCACAGTTCTTGCTACTTTCGATGTTCAGGATCACTAATGGAACTTTTAAAAAGGAACAGCCCTGAACACTACCCATAAGCAGCTGAGGGAGTAGGAGTCACTAATAGAACTTTTAAAATGAAACAGCCTTGAACACTACTCATAAGCTGATGGAGTAGTTCTAGGCTAGAACTTGGGCTTCTGTAACACTCAAGAGACAGCCTAGAACTATACTAGTTAAGAACTAGTGTAGATTCCTGATATGAGAAAGTTTGTTTTAAGAAAATTGAAGAACACGGTAAGTTAGGAAGTAACTGTTCAGTTACACCAGTGTTTTAAGAGAGGAATCCTCTTCTGATTTTACGTCAGATAATTACTGTCTGATAATTAAATCGTAATTATATAAATTTTAAAGTTCTTGATATTGTCCCTGAGATAGGTGACAATCCAAACTCTTACACAGGTGTAACCTTATGAGAAATTACCTAGGAATTAATTACTTAATATTCTTCCCCCCACCCTAAAGAGGGAGAGAGTATGTAAATAAGTTACCTTTTCTTTTTTGTTTGCTTTAAAGAGTTTCCGTTCTTGACTCTGCCTTTCCTTATTGACCATCTGGATTCTCTGTTCCCAAATATATATTTTTGAGGTTATGCTTTTCTGACTCCCTAGTTCACCTGTTTTGGTCCACCTGTAGACTCACCTGAAAAACCTTTCTGTGATTCGGTCTTTGAATTGATGTAGATAAGAGGAATCTGAGATAATACTGCCTGTTGTAAAGGTAGGCTGGAGTGGGGAATATCAGCCATCACATCTACGCTCTCAGGAGAATGAAGGTACCATATTATATTTGATCACTTCTTAAGTGATTCATGTAAGTGGTCAGTAGATCAAAGGGATAGATTACAAGTGATACCTTTCTATAAGTTACAATACTGCACAAAGAAAAAATGTTCAAACAAACACTTCCAGAAATGATTAATATGCACTTCCTTGGAAAAATTTGCCAAATAATTGAAATACATGTTGGAAAAAAACCTGCATTAGTTTTTCATATCATAAAGTTACAATTTTTAATTAGCTCTTAACAGCTAATTTTACCTTTTATACATATACTTTGTAAAATCTATACAAGTATCAAAAAATATACCTTATTCAGCTGGTAGATTAAAATCAAACACCAGCTCTGTTATTTTTATGGTGATGTAAGATAAGTTTAAAGCCGATTTCTAATTTACCAGTTTAGAACACTAAAAACTGATGAAGTGACTGTCTTGTTTAATTTAAAACAGAAGAGTCATTCATTTTAGTTGCTAAGGGTCAGCTTATACTACTGTCATTACTATAATAAGGTTGAGAGTCAAACTACTGTCACTGGTATTAGCTATCCCAATATGTAATCGTTATTTATAGACAGAAGTTATCAAGTAAAGTTACTTCTGCAATTCTAAATCCCTTTTTTGCGTGCCTAAATGGAAAATACCTTAGAAACCAGTTTTAAGACTTTACAAACCAGTTATCAATAATTTATTTCTACCCATTAATTTATTCATTTATTTAATTTGGGGGCTATTATCTGGGCCCATAAAGTGACTGTCAATTATGATTTTCATTTTGCTATTTTTGGAACTGTTTCTTGAATCAACTCTAACTTATTCTCTGCTTTTGTCAGTAAAAAAAATTTTTTAAGTCTCAGTAAAATTAGTGTAAACATTCACATATTTAATAGTACCTTTAAAATAAGCATTACTACATTTAAAATGGTTCCAAAATGAATCTATAAATGGTAATATAAATTAAAAAATACAAACTTAAAGTAAATAAATTTAACATTAGCTATGGTATAAATAATGGTAAATGTAAGTGTACCTTTGAGTCATTAAAATGTCTTAAAAAAGATAACAGCATATTACCAGAACATTAGAAACCACAGCCATGATTCTCAAACTTCAACGATCGCCATTTGATATTGTTTGGCCACTGCATTCTTCCATGAGTAAATTAATGCTATAATTTCCAGAATTAAGTCCCAAGTCTTTTTCAAAAGTTCTTAAGTTCTTTTCACACTCAATGTTGAATACATGGCTTTTCTCAAATGAATAAAAACAAGTGCATTTATATTAGAGATCCATTTTGCGCAGGCTCATTCGACTGAAGGAATCCCTGGAGAGAAAATGAAAGGATATAGTTATAAGTAAACAATTTTTATATAATCCTGTAAAATATGTTTACATGCTTTCTTTCTGCCAGTTATCTCAAAGTTTTGCCACCAAAAGCTTACTGACTTTAAAACTTTTTTGCCACCAAAGCTCTTAACACTTCAAGTTACATGCTCATCCTACACACTCTGCCTTATGTATTCTAACTTGTAGAGTTCTCTATAGATTAGAAGTATATTATAGTAACCACTCTATCCAAGTCCATTGATCATTTATTCATCTGTCCAATAAATACATTAGATATTGTGATTAAACAAGAACTAAGGGATAATGGGAGAGATTTCAGGAAAAGATTTACTTGGGGTTATTAAAAGGCAAAATGCAAGTGTTTTACTTAAAATATTAAATTCTAAGTCTTAAATCAGTGGTTCTCATATTTTTGGGATTTAGGTCCTTTATACACTCTTAAAAATTGAGGACCCCCAAGGAAGCTTTTGTTTATGGATTATATATTGATATTTACCATATTAGAAATTAAAACTAAGAACATTTTAAATTATTTTATAAAATAACCCATTACATGTTACTGTAAACAGCACTGTTTATTAAAAGTAATTTGCAACAGTTTTAGAAGAGTGGCATTCTTACATATTTAACATCTGGCTTAATAGAAAGCCTAGATTCTTAATATCTGCTTCTGCATTCAATCTTTTACATGGCACGTAGTCTCTGGGAAACTCCACTGTACTCTCATGAGAGAATGAGCGTGAAAAAAATAATATTTGGCATTAATATGATAATTTGTTTTGACTCAGGAACCTCCTGAAAAGGTCCGAGGGATACCTCGCATGGGTCCCAGATTATACTGTGAGAACCACCATCTTAAAACCTCCTAAGGTATTTTCCTTTTTCCTTAAGCTGGTTTGTTTTGCTTATCTTTCCTGCCGTTAACGTTAATAGTCTCTTAAGGTTTCCAATCTCCAGGAAAGGAGAGGACACGTACATAGAGATCATGTTCAGCTTTGAATCTTGAAGCTTGGTTTTTTTTGGAAAATAGCGGTCTTAAAACTGTTCATCAAGAAAAAGGATTTTCTAAATTCCAAAAACTGCCTGCAAATATTAAGAACTAAAGCTTGGAGGAATAACCATGAGAGAGGAAGGCAAAACTCAGGGTAATGGTGTAATGGAAAGCTTCCTTCAGATAGGAACAATACTGTCTTTCCGTTGAAAGGAGTTGGAGAGATTTGATGGAAGTGAGACTACCATTAGGAGACTTCCTGACTACTTCAGGGACCCAGCACCCCATCCCAGGACCTCTGACCAATGACTGTAAGACTGGTGGAGGTGGCTAGAGCAGCAAGAAGTAAGAAATTCCAAAAAGATTGAAAGGGAAGCCCAAAGTGGAGGGAACTAGTGTTGCTTCCCATCAAGAATTTCAAGAGGAAACCACCCAGGGTGTCTTGCATCATTGTAAGGATGGTGGAAGCAAAATACAATATATTCTGCCAGAGAAAGGATCTAAAACAGGCCTCCTGGTCTCCTTCTGTTCCTGTAGATGGTCTGTCTACATGCTCCCTGTAGGGGACAAGACATACAGCAGGCACTTGGTATACATTTTCAGAGGCCTAGAAGTACACAAATATTAGATCACTGAAGAACAGGGAATATTCTCATTTGATCAAATAGCCAGTTAAACTTTCTTTTGTAGTATATTATACTTTGCATTTACATTCCATTTATATAAGCAACTTCAAAGACCTTCCAAATATTAATTGATCAGGTAAGTACAATTTAATAGCTTCACTGCCATAATTCAAAGAAAAGGGTGGTAAAATATTGGTGCCACAACAATTCAATAGATGTATGTACATTTGGATTTCAAAATGCAAAGAAGGCAGTTTACTTTTAGCAGTTAACATGCCCTGTCCGGAATTCAGGGGTTAAAAGGAAAAATGTTAATAAGCACTGTCCTTGGAACTTTACATGCCATTTAATTTCCACAACAACCTCTTCAAGGTATTATTTTACAGAGGAGAAATCTAAAATTAGATTAAATTATCTGCTCAAGTAGAATTATGGTCAGTTGTAGAAAATTCCAAGTTACTTCCACTTCTAATTTTATTTATCACAATTAGAAAGTGAAGAAAAATAGTGAAGTCGTCTTGATACTCAGTGGGGTTATCTGTTTTAATCCAAATCTAGAATAACATACTATATACTATTTACTGTCAGGGATAAGGGAAATGAATACCTGGCTTCAAGTACATTCTAGCAAATTCTCTCATAGAAATACCAGAAAGTGTGACAGGACATTAAAAGGAACAGTTCTAGGAGGCCAGACTTATGTGTGGTGTCCTGGTTAGTATGAGTTCTTAAAACAACTTTATTATTCTCTTCATTACAGAAAGAACTGACTTTTATCTTGTAGCCTGATTCAGGTATAGATGATGAAAGGCTTACATAAGTTGAACTTGTTAGGTTTCAGAAGACAATATTTGAAACCATTTAATAAAAGTTAAATAAATTCACTTTTAAATAGTTCAAGCAGATTTCATTTTTCTGAAGATATCCAAAGTAATAGAAAAAATAAGCATACCTGTGGCAGGTAACAGGTAATACTGCCTTGTATAACTGAGGGATCTTTCTGTTTATCAGAGGCTGTAGGGCCTCTTTAAGGCGATGATAGTTTCTCTCCAGTTCCCTTTGGTACTCCTTTTGATCTGGCCCAATTAAGCTCTTATTTTTTCTTAAGGCATCCTCACACCTAGGAAAAACTGTGTGTTATCAAAAGAGTTCTTCTGGCATACTTTTAGGGCATGCATATATCTATATATATTCACCATGACGAGGATATTCAGTTTTTCGGTTGTATGTAAAACATCCTCTCTTGCTATTAGGTTTAAAGCAGGGAACAGATGATCAACAGAGTTTCTTTAAAATCTAACATCCGCTTCCAGTTTTCACAATTGAAAATTATATATACTTTAATATTAAATCTGACACCCTTTTTTCCCCCACATATCACCACTAGACTAAAAGTTCTTTAAGGGATGTAACCGTACTCATTTATGTAGCAACAATGGCATCTCGTACAGTGGTTTGCCTTAACAACTGAATAGATCTGATATCTTTTATTCAACTTATTCAGATATTTAAGAAAAATATCTGGACTCCAATAGATAAATGGAAAAAGCGTGTTTAAAAAGAAGTATACATATCAATACTTGTAGAATGCAGCTAGAGTGATACTTAGAGGAAAACATATAGCCTTAAATGCTTATATTAAGGAAAGAAGACTAAAACTGAAGCGCTAATAAGCAACTTAAAAAGAACAGAATAAACTCAAAGTATAAGGAAGGGAATAAAATTTTAAAGTATGATAGCTCTATATTAAAAAATGCAAAAGTTGGTTGTCAGAAAAATCTTAAAAAATAGACTAAGCTCTGGCAAGAATAAATGAGAAAAGGCCAAGTATCCTCTTCTAGAAATAAAAAATGGGACATAAAGTCAAATACAGCAGAAGTTTATAAAGGCACAGAGGATATTACGTACAATTTAATGCAAATAAATCTGAAATTCTACTTTTCTAGATCAATTACCAAAAATATTAAGCAAAAAAATGAATAAAATTTATTAAGCAAAAATATGAATAATCCTAAAACCATCAAATCAGTCAAATCACAAATCTACCCACAAAGAAAACATAAACATGCAAATTCTACTAAACATTCTAAGGACAGATAATCCCTTTGTAACACAACTATTCCAGAGTATATAAAAAACTATTCCAGGGTATAGGGGGAAAAAAGAACTATTCCTGAGAAGAGTTTCAAACTCATTTTTCAAGGTTGGGATGCCAAAACCTAATGGGGGCTATAAGAAAATACTTGTAATTCAATCTCACCCATGAAAACAGTTGTAAAACTCCCAAACAAAATACTATGAAACTGTTCTAACAACATATTACATCCCTACTCCCCACATACAACCCACTTGATAAAATTTTAAAATTTGTCATGATAAACTTTTAGCATAACTACAAACAGGTAGGAACTTTTTTCACCTAATTAAAAATATCTGCAAAAACATGAAGAAAACATTATACTCAATGCCGAAAAAATTTCTTTTAGATCAGAAACAAGAAAATGATGCCCTCTATCACCATCCCCATTCAACACAGTAATGGAGGTCCTAAACATTACTGTAAGAAAGAGAGTCTACAGTCAAATTATTAGAATTAACAAGTGAATTTGGCAGTATTCTCATGTAAACATATAAAATTCAACTGCATTTCTGTATGCCAGCAAACAGAAAATATAATTTTAAAAGATACCATTAACAAAAGTATAAAAATACTAAATACCAAAGAATAAGTCAAAAGATACGTAAGGCCTCTACAAAAAAATTAAAAAAAAAAAACATTCAGAAGATCTAAGTAAACGGAGAAGTATACCGTATTCATAGACTGGAAGAGTCAATTCTCTTCCAATTGATCTATAGATTCAGATTCAGGTTATTATTTGGGGTGGGGTAGAGGGAGAGATACATTGATTCTAAAATTTGAAATTTATATCAAAAGGAAAAGGGCCAAAAGTAGTCCTTGAACAAAATGAGAGGAATTGCTCTATCATATATGAAAGTTTATTATAAAGCTGCAGTAATTAAAACACCATAATATTAGTTCAAGGAGAGATAAGTAAACAGTGGAAGAAAACAAAGATCCTAGAAACAGATGCACACAAAATGAGCACTTGATGTGTAATAGTGCAAAGCAGTGGAGAAAGGCTAATCTTTGAAATAAGTGGTGCTGGGTCACCTGCACATCCATATGGGAACAGAAATCTGACACCTATCTTACATCATATTCAGTTATCAGTATAGACAAAAATCAAACATCCCTACCTTGAACCATATACAAAAATCAAATTTAAGCTGATTTTTTTAAAAAGTAAAAAGGCCTTTTTTGCCTTCTTGCCCTTTTGTTTAGGCTATATTGAATTTTAGAGATACCATTATATTGACTTTTTAGAAGTCAACATAGAATGTTACTCTGACCTCAGGTAAAAAATCTCTTAAGACACAAGAAGCAATAATCATAACAGAAAAGACTGAATCATTTAACTATATTAAATTTAACAACTTCTGTTTATTAAAAAAAAGGTGCTAAGCCCCAAATTCAGAGAAGGTGTCTATGATATTTACAAATGATAAAGCATTACATATCCAAGAATATGTAAATACTCTTAGAAATCCGTAAGGAAAAGAATCCAATAGGAAATGGCAAAAAAAAAAAAAACTTTGAACATATAACTTTACATCTTGCACATGACAAGATGTCCAACGTCACTGGTAATCAGGGAAATGCAAATTTAATCCCTAATCACATAGTCATTTCACACCCACCAGATTGGTAAAAAACTGTCAGACAATATCAAATATTGGTGAGGTTACATAGCAATAGGAACTCTCTCAAACATTACTGGTGAGAATGTAAATCTGGCTTCACACTTTGGAAAAAGATGTGACATTATCGGTTGAAGTAGAACCTATGAACCAACAACACTACTCTTAGGTATATAAGCCCTAGACTATCTCTTGTACATCCAGAGGTAGGTAAAGAAATATTTGAATAGTATTCTTTGTAACTAAAAAACAACAACAAAAAACAAAAACCAGGAGACAGCCAAGATATCCATCAACAGAAGAATGAATAAATCATGGCACATCCATACAATGAAACATATAAAATAAATAAAGCAACATTTATTATAGCAATATCTCACAAACATTAAAAATAGCAAGTCACAGAAGAATATGTACACTCCATTTATATAAAGTTAAAAAAACATGCAAAACTAAATAGTGTATTAAGGGATATATTCATTTATGATAAAACTATGAAAACAATAAGGAAAATGACAAATATGAAATTCATGTAGTGGTTACCTCTGAAGGAAGGGAGGGTGATAATATCAGAAAAGGGCATGTGAGGAGGGATCTCAAAGCAATGATAATGCTCTTTTTCTTAAAAGCTGGGTGGTAGGTACATGACTTTTTTCTCCCTATTCTTTAATAGCAAATGTTATAAATACTATTTTGAATCTACTCAAGATTTAATGAAAACAAGTTTTAAAAGATAAGCCCCAAAATATAAAGAGTAAATACAGGAAAAAGTGTTTACTGTTTTTAGGAATAAAAGAATGCAAACTGAAGTACCATTTAAACTGATTAACAAGAGACACCCTATTTAAATGGCATTACTTAAAGTAAGGTGTACTGTGACTAGCATTCTTGGCACTGTTAATATTTAGAACCTTTTTGGAATAGACTACATATTAGGGGCCAATAAAAATGTTCATGTACTTTGGCTCAGTCATCTCATGCGTAATATTTTAATTCAACAAAAAAGATACATTTGTTAACTATACCACACTTAAATTCAACATAAATTCAGACATTTGATGAGATAATATAACTATTAGAATAACAGTTTTAACTTTAATTGAAAAATAAGAATTTAAGATAATAGGTATATTATAACTGAGCTATGGTAAAATATATATGCATATTGGCATAAAAATATATACACACAAAAAAAGGCAGTATTGGCTATGACTTGTAAGGTTTATGTCATGTAGTTTGTTTTGTTTTTTGCCTTTTTGTAGTTTAAAAGGAGAAAACCTTCTCTGTGGTAACCCTTAAGGAGACCTGCAGACTACAGGACTTCATTACCCTATAGTAAATATACACAAAGAGGAGGACATTTGTTTTAGAATTGTAGTCATGGTAAAAATTCCAAAACAATAGCAAGAAAATAAGCATCTATTATTAAATGTCTATGACCTAAAGAAGTATGTATTGTTTCAAGATCATCTGGCTCACAAGCACAGCAGGGATATTTTGGTTCTTATTTGAAACCTCCCAAATAATAAAATTAATGCTAGAAATCAGTCAATTTTTTTTTTAATTTTTATTGGAGTATAGTTGATTTACAATGTTGTGTTAGTTTCAGGTGACCAGCAAAGGGAATCAGTTATGCATATACATATATCGACTCTATTTTAGATTCTTTTCCCATATAGGCCATTACAGAGTACTGAGTAGAGTTCTTTGTGCTATACAGTAGGTCCTTATTAGTTACCTGTTTTATATACAGTAGTATGTATATGTCATTCCTAATAGAAGTCAGTCAATTCTACAAGTACAAAGCAGCTTGCTTTCTTTTACTACGGCAGCTCATCTATACCATACATTAGGAGCTATGTTTCCTATAACCAAACCTATAAGGTCGTCTAGCTCAATAATCAGATTATAAAATCCCAGACTTCCAATGAAGCTATCTGAAGTTTTAAAAAGACATTTACCATGTTCACGCAGGAGAAACTGACAGAAATTCATGACAGCTATTGCAGTGAGAATAAGGAAAATACTGTCTCAAGAGACTTGAACAAGTTAGCATGCCTATTTTCCTGACGACAAAACTGATATAAAGTAAAATTATGTCTACCCCAATAAACCCTTTCAATGAATGATTTCAATGAATGATAAGGGAAACCATAGTTCATAATTTGATAAGAGAAACCATAATAGGGAGTCAAAGACTGGATTCTGACTATGGTTCTGACGCTGCTTTGTTAAGTGACAAGTCATTTACTTAATGGTACACAAGGCCCTTACAATTTAATTCCAACCTACTTTCCCAGTGTTTGACTACTTGTTTTCATAGATTGCACAGTTCCAGCTCCATTAAACTATTCATCTTTCTCAGAACAGATTCTGAACTTTGCTCATGCTGGTTTTTTTGTTTGTTTGTTTTTAGTATACCCTTCCCCCTCTTTTCTGCCTGAAAAACTAATATTCATCCTTCAAGGTTCATATATAATGTTAATTCCTGTGTGAAATCTTCCCTGACATCATCAAATAAAATTATCATTCCCTCTTTTGTGCTCATAGTGTTAGTAAAGCAGGAATCAGTATCAAGTTGATGACTATTTTCCCCTACTGTTTCAAAATTTAGTATTTACTGAATACCTATTTATTACGTGCAAGTATTATTTGTGAAGAAAAGAGTTAACAGCAGGCCTGAGCCTGCTATCCTTAGGTCCTATTTGCAAGGCTGGCCCTTGGTTACTGTCTGGGAATTTGGATTTGGGAAGGGTTCCTATCATACCCAGAAGATAAGAGTGGCTCACTGTGCCTGAACTATTTATACAAACACTATAGTTTCTGCTAAATACCTGCTTTCCTTTTGGGAGTCTGGAATTTTAGTACCTGTCAGGGAAAAGGTGCCTACATGACCAGCCTCCAATAAAAATCCTGGTTGGCACTTGAGTCTCTACTGACCTTCCTTGGTAAACAACATTTCACACATGCTGCCACAACTCTTTGCTGAAACGATTAGCACCTCCTATGTGGCTGCACTGGGAGAGGACCCTTTGAAGCCTATACCTGGTTTCCTCTAGACTTCACCCCCTGTGCCTTTTCCCTTTGCTGATTTTACTTTGCACTCTTTTACTGTAACAAATCATAACCAGGTCTACAACTATATGCTGAGTCCTGTGAGTCCTCCTAGCAAATCATCAAAACTGGGGGTGTTCTTGGGGACTCTGACACCCATGTATTATTTCACCTAATTTGCACAGCCTTCCTGTGTGAGGTAAATATTATTATCCTTACTTCATACATTAGAAAACTGAGGATCATAATGATTAAGTGACCTGGAAAAGAGACATAAAATGATAAGGATAAGATCTGAATGTAAATTTTTTGCTTCCAAGTTTGCTGCTTGTATATTTTCTGAGGGAAGGGAAACAGAAACTCTCACATTGAGTGTTCACAATAAATAACGGCTTTCAAGTTAACAAGTTAAATGTTAAACTAATAATAGTTTCAAGTTAAAAAAATTTCCTGAGTCTAGGCTTTTCTAATCTTTAAAATTTAAAACATGGCATTATATACAGTATTGGGGGGCGGGGATATATATACACATAAGGAATAGTAAGTTATACACAGACAACCTCTCATTGTGAACCATTTTCCTATAGTTTCTCTTTTCAATAGTCCCTGAAGACTCTCACATCAAACTGTGTATTGGACAGTCTCAATTTGAATATCTTTACGTAGGAAACCTTGAATACCTTTTAGTAAAATCTTTGAAGCAGAGTCTCAATTTATTATGATGTCTGAAGAGCTTTGGGTCACTGGGTATTTCAGACAGGAAAACCTGGGCAACTTCCAAAGGCCCCTGTAAAGTAAGAAAATAAAAAGTGTGTTTTTGTTTTTTATATATTCACAGAGATAGAATTTGCCAAAACCATTTTTCTTAGCACCGAACCAGCTGCATTTAAGCTTGATACATATATGTCTATGCCTATATTAAAACTTTTCAGAGATGGATTCTGACAATACATTTTTAGTTTTTCCTAATGTCAAAGCTATATTCTTGCCCACAGCAATTAACTTATTTAGTTCATTTTTCAAAGAAAAAGAGTAGGAGCTAAAGGACTGACTCCTGTATTCATTAATGTATTCTGCCTTATATTTTTTATATTCTTTAATTTATCCTAGATGTAAAAGTTGTCAGGCTACTGACAATCAGTTGTGAGTCCACTGATTATTAGACACTTGATTTTACTAAAACAGCTTCCCTCAGCATTCCAAATGTGTTCTTAATACTGCGAATTAAAGGTGATCTTTTGTAAGTTATGTCATTTGGAAGTAAAACCTCCAAATCACGTATACTTTTAGGGGGTAAAGGTCTTAAAATCTTTATTTCAGTTTTGGTAGGGCATTTTTTGGCTTTTCTTTAACCCAAAAAAAGGTAAGATATATTACATGAAATCTTACTTGAAGCTTTTTTGGATTTTCCCTTACCTTGGACTATTCACTAATCATCAGCAAAAGAAGCTGAATGAACCCATTACAAGGAGATAATGGGGATGGCTTCTAATCTGCATATGACAAAACAACAATATCTTGTGTACGTACATTATTAAAATTTTCAAAATGATTTCACATTACTTATTTACTATTCTCAGCTCACTGTGAAGGAGACCTGGAGCAGATAACATCAGGGAGTATCTAAGAGAGTAGATACACACACATGCGTGTAACATGTAGCTCTGAAAATGAGCCCTTCTTTTTAGATCACATTCTTTCAGTACAAGCTTTTAAAGGAAAGGCCATTTTGAGTGAAATCTATCCCTTCTTAATAGAATGTTTCAGAACAGATAGAAAAACAGGCAGTATAGAAGTCAGGTGTGAAAATTTTTCAATAATTGAGATTATACTAAAAATTTTGTTTTTCAGTTTAACTTTTGCAACTACTTCTAACATATTTTCACTTGCTTTGACACTTATTTGTGATCTCTGTAAAATATAATAATGAAATCATTCAAAATTCCATTTATAACTTAAATCGCACAGTATTAGCAAATGCTCCAACCTGATTCACTGTTGTGCCTACAGATCCCTGTAGTACCATCTGAAGCATTTTGGGGTCTGCTGGATCCTGATGTGTTGCAAATGCCAACTCCTGCGTTTTTTTCTGCATGTCTTCAATAGCAACTTCAATTGGTGTTAAGATGATCTGGGTCAAATAACATCTATTAGGTCAGTGTATTGATTGAAAAATATTTAGTGAGCTTTACATACAATCAATTAAAATAAGAAAAAAGTGGTGACCAATTGTAAACTATTATCTAATAATAAAATTCCAAAATTTGGATCACTAAATGAAAGAAAAAAAAAATCAACCTTTTAAAGCATAAGCTAAGGGTGAATTAGGGACTTAGAAAAGACGCTGAAAATTAATGACTTAAAAATGGGTAAAGTTCTAGTATGTTACCACATGAGGAATGATACACAATGCTATATCCACATTGTTTTCACATGGCTCCAATGTATTTGCTCCACTAATTCTATTTCCCTATTTGGAGACTTACCTCCTCTTTGTGAGTGACATTGACCCTTGTCTTAATATAAGGAAAGGCATGAGAAGTAGTCAGAATGGTCTTCCGTTTGAATTGTTCATGAAGTTCCCCATGGGCACGACCATCTAAAGTGAAGGGTGTACAGTACATGAAACGACGAAGATTATAATTTTTGTCAAAATATGTGATTCTGTCCTTCATCTCATACGTGTCAAAGTATGGCTCCACGTAGGTAATCTGAATATATGCCTGGGAAAGGAAAAAGTCCTTCATTTTCATTGTGAAATCATCATTCAGTCTTTCCCCAAAAAAATCAGTCTCAAAGATATACCTATGTGTCATTACAGTCTAATCAACCATACCTTGTTAGGATCTAATTTACACTTGTCTACAGGATTAGAATCCTTGATTACTTCAACCACATCCTCTCCAAATCTTTCTCCATAAAATCCCTAAAATAAGAAAAAGAAATCTTTCACATGAAGTTAACAGTAGTAGAAAACAGAGGAGGTCTCTGAGGGAGACTCCTGAGCAAAATCAGGCCATTTAGTAAGTTCTTGTACAACCATGTCAATAATTACAAAATAATAATTATTTGCATTCACAAAAGTTAAATTTAGCCTATCAAATTAGCATGGCCTTAGTCCATACTTATTTGATATTATTCCCATTTACTCATTTTAAATAACACAAAAATACAAAAAAAAAAATTTTCACCACTGAAAATACAGGATTCCACAAGAGGTCCTCAAAAAAAACCAAAAAGGGAATAGAAAGCAGAGACAAAAGAAATTCAGTATACTTGATGTATAGGATATTAACTTTTATTGAGTTTGATGTAGCCTAATTTCTTGCAGTCAATGAGCAACCATTCATTTTTCTGAATGATTAATGTAATGTTCGAGAATTTTCAAATAAAAGCATTGACTTGTTGAAGTTTTGTAAAAGTTCAGATTTTGAAAAGGTAACCCTGGGTCAAGAATGTACTGACTTTTCCATATGACACTGAGTAAGCAGCATGGGCAAAGGATGGAGCTATTCAAAAGGAAAAATTAAATCTCAATCCTCAAAGGAGAACAGCCACTCCTCCCTCTAAGATAATTTTTATGACTAAGTTTGGGAAATACTGTCTCAACATTTCCCAAGACTTACTTAATAGGCTCTTGAAAAACAAAAAGTCCAGCTTAAACCAATTTATGGAAGTTGAGCCCTGTGAAATCACCAATAAGAATACAACATTGAGAAATTAACATCAGCTGAGAATAAAAACTAGCCTAGAGCACTACTTCTCAAACTCTTATGTCTATACAAATCATCCGGGGATCTTGTTAAAATGCAGATTTTGATTCAGACGGTCTGGGGTAAGGTCTGAGATTCTGCATTTCAAACAATCTCCCAGGTGATGTCAATAAAGATTCTGCCCATGGACCACACTTGGAGAACCAAGAATAGAGAAAAGTTGGAAAGGATAACTATAGCAGAAAAGATTGGTTAGTTTCATAAACATTAAAATTAATTATTTATTGTGAAAATTAAGTAGCTGCATAAAGGTTAAGGGATTCTAAGCAGTGTTTTTAAAGTATAATTTCAGTCTTTTAAGTTCTAAAGATTATCTCACTGGGAATCAGTTATGCCAAAAAGATAATGCACTTGGGTCAGAAATACCTTGGGGTTCTAATTCTAGTTCCATGCTTATTAATACCTTATACCTTTTTCAAAATGTGGATAATACTATACATTTCTCCACAAATCACAGTAATTCTGAAAGATATAGGATTTCTAAAATATGTGTGAAAATAGACCCTCAAAAAAAATCAAGTTAATAATATTTTACTGTTGCCATAAAGGATTTGAAAAATTCAAAAGACTATTACTGTACCTATCAAAAATCCTTATACTCTAAAGGACTGGTTTATTTGGCAGGATCTGGCTTATTAAATGATTAGATCTGGATCTGAAAGTCTATTCACCACAGAAAATACAAATTAAAGATGACATTTTGTGAACCACCACAGCATTCACCTCCAATCTGTGAGATATCTCTGCAAGTTTGGTTATTGCAGGCTCCTTGTAAACAAATTCCTGTTCATCCAAATCCCCGAACTTGGTTCCATAAAAACCAACACGAAAATAGGTGCCAAACATCCGCTTACCATCCTAGATGTAGGAAAATAAAGAAACTTTAATACAAAGTCTTTTTGTTTTACACATTTTGTTTAGATTGCTATAGTATAAAATTCTCAAAACATTGCAAAAGTTTTAATTCAAAACTACAGTATTTTATTATTTCTCAAATGAAAATAAAAGCAAAGTAATCTTTCTTTTTTTCATTATTTCTAACAAATAACATTGTGCAATTAGGGCTTTTACCGAATCATATATGGCATATGTTTTTCAGGGACTGTACCAAGTGATGTCCTCACATAGGTCTATTTTTTTTTTTATGTCCATACAATTGAGATAAATTAACTCATTTTCCTTATTGCAAGAAAAGTTGCTTGGTATAAAACAAACTGTTTTAATTATCCTGAAATTAGAGCATACTAAAGTTAAATTTAAAAACACTAATATTTTTAGTTACCATTAGCCTTTATATTATCCCTTTACATATATTAAATGAGATCATAAAAGTTAGGAGCCAAGTATAGCACCTGGCATAGAGCAGACGGTCAGTAAATGTCAAGACCATCCAGAAGCACTGAAGCAAAATATTTACAATTAGTATCCCTCTGGTGATAAAAATATTGATATGTGGAAGAGTAACTAAAAATGGAATTGAAAGAAAAAAATGTATAAATGAAAGATAAAAAGAAAAAAAATTTGAGAAGAGTTGGTTTTCTAAAGTCCCCAAACCACCCACTGCATACATTAACCACACATTCATCCCAAGTACAATGTACACTAAGGTCACCTCAACTCTTACACAGCACATTTGAAAACAAATTCCCTCAATAAAGATAAAATACTTGGAAGCTTTCTATGCAATTCTTACAATTTAGATACAAAGATGTTTCAGAAGGATTTTGGGGTAGCGCCCATATACACAGCCACACGAGTGTTTATATATCTCTGAATTCTCTTTAAGCCTAGTAAGTTTGATACTTATTTTTCCTATATTGACTTCTTACTGCAAAGGCAAAAGGGTATGTAAAATAAGTTACAACTGAAACAGATAATAAAGCAAAATGGGAAATTCTAATCCTCAATTTACCAGCCTTATAATAATAATTAAAAAAATACAGTGACTAAAAATATCCCCACATTTTTGTCCAGAAGAAATACAGTTTTAAAGAAAAATGTCTTTGAGCTAAAGAAACTTGAGGTGGCTAATAAAAAAATTTTTTTTCAGTCTGTTAAATTTTTCAAAATTTAACAGACATAAAAATTAACTGATTTCTATAGCAAATGAAATCTCTCTAGAGATTCAATGTATTCATTGAATTTGAAATGTATTCAATCAAAATTTTGATTAAAACCATCAATAAGCCAATGGAACAATATAATAATAGCAAATTCTGATATAATCAAGAAATGAAGACCCCACTACCTGAAAAATAAAAAAGGCATTTGAGAAAATTAACAATTTGTGATTGTTTTTTCCCAAAAATGCCATAAATGTACATATTTATTTATTTTTTAAAACCACAAATATTAAAATATTGTTATTCTGGCTGTATTCCTCTCAGAGTGTTCCAATTTAAAACCCTATTCTAAATCTTCAATATTATGATCTTTTAAATATTTGAAGACTGCTATCAGAACTTGTTTCCCTTAAACTTTCCAGTTCTCAATCATCTTCATATGATAGGAATTACTATGCTGTTTTCATTTTATTAGTTTTTCAATGCCACCTTTTAAAGTGTGGTATCCCAGAAATAAACACAATATTGCTGATGTGATCTGATCAGTGTAGAGATCAGTGGGCTCACTGCCTCCCTGGATGTTGACTTAAATTTTATTAATGCAGCTTAAAACTGAACTAGTTACTGAGCAGCCATTTTAAACTCTTTTTATTTACTTTCTCATACTGACATTCAGTTCAAGGAAAAAAAATTATTGAGTGCTTATAATGTGTTAGCCACTGTTCATCCTCAGGAATAGGAAAATAAAAATAAATAAGACTTAGCTCCCCAAGAGGGTAAAAAATGTATTCAAATAATTACAATACAAAGGGTTATATGCTATAATAAAAAGTGTATTGAGAAAGGAAAGATAAATCCTGTTGGAGCCAGGCCACAAAAGAGGTGACACACAGGCAGGATTCTACAACTTAAAAGAATGGCTAAGTGGATGTGGGAGGGAAAGAAAGGACATTCCAGAGGCGGGGCGGGGGCGGGGGGGTGGAAATAGAGGGAGGGATGGGAAGGAAAAAAAGATAAAAAGTTATTAAACAGAATGTATATGAGGGAAACCATTCATCCATTCACATATTTATTGAACGCCTACTATGTGTCAGCAAACTGTTCTAGACATTGGTGATAAATCAGTGAACAAAACAGAGTGGTCAGGGCAGGTGTCACAAAAAGGTGACATCTGAGCAAAGATGTGAAGGAGGTGTGAGAGTTATTCATGTGGATCTTCTGGGGGAAGTGCATTCCAGGCAGAGGAAAGAGCCAGTGCAAAGGTCCTAGGACAGGAGCCTACCTCATGTGTTTGAAGAATAGGAAGGTGGCCAGAGTGGCTGAAGCAGAGTGTGCAAGAGGGAGAAGATCAGCGGAGATAAGATCAGAGAGGAGTTACTGGAATTGAAAATGAATGTGTGTGTAGTGGCGTGGGGGAGGGAACAGTGATTAAATTTACTTTCAACTTACAAAGAGTTCTCTAGTGTAAAACCATTGACTCGATCATGTTCATGAACGACTAATCATATAGCTGTACCTTCAAGAAAAACATCACTTCATCTTATTTCCTCTTCAGAGTTTTGGACCACGGGATGATACCCATTTTTCCTTTGAATTAAAAAAAAGTACACTTTCCTACAATCTAGCCTATATTTTTCTAGCATTACCTTCCTTTAATGTCATGAATTCTTTCTGAACTTCACATCATTCCCACACTCCAATTTATTCTTCCTTAGCAGTTCTACTTACTGGGTCCACCATCTTGTATTTGATGAAACTATGTCCCAGACAAGGAAATCCATCTACTCATCTATCCATGTCTCTAGTGGGTGAAATTGCTTATGACAAATTATCTTAAGTCTTTTCTAGTTTTGTTATCTTTATTTAGCAGGAAACATTCAGTTGGGCTAGTTGTATATTTCCACAATGACATCACTTCTAAAACTTCTTTCATCTTCACCCATAGCTCTCCATTATGCTTCTGACTCCATGTTGGATCTTTTACTTTAACCTTTGCTTTTTGTTGCTTTTGTTATTATAATCATACATAATGGCCTGCCTCAAGGAACCCTGACCCTGTGCATGAATGTTAAACTAAAGTGCCTCTGTTCAGCTCACAGGGAGACAATCTGACCCTGCCCACCTGTGAACAGCTGCAGAAAAGAAGAAATTAACACATGCCCTCCCTGATGCTGGCCAAGCCAGGAGATATTTTGCAAAACTAATGGCCTTTTCACTTTACTTCATAACCTCCTCCCCATCTCTGTTCTATAAAAGAAACTGGCATCCAGACCCTGATAAGATGGTTTTTGGGGACACAGGTCCACCATCTTCTCCGTCTGCCGGCTTTCCAAATAAAGTCGCTATTCCTTGCCTCAACACCTCGTCTCCCGATTTACTGGCCTGTTGTGTGGCGAGCAGAGCGAGCCTGGACTTGGTAACACCTCCTTCAAGTTAACTGATTGCCAGATAGGCACAGCAGTATTTCACACAGTGGTAATCTCCTTCTCTTCTATTAGATTTATTCCTCTTAAAGAACATATACTTTTATCAGTTTATTTAATCACAGATCTCGACCTGGGAACATAACACCTCTCAGATTTCACAGCTAAGTTGTGTTAAGATTTCAAGTAACAGTAATGATAATAATGATGATGATATAATAACAACAATAAAAATAATAATCTCCAACATTTTTAAAGTACTTACTATGTTCTAGACACTGGTTATCCACTTTACATGAGTTATGTCAATTCTTATCACGACTACGAGATACCATTGTTTTTACCCTCTTTTTATAGATGAGGAAAAGTAACTTGCCCAAGGTCACACTGCTAGTCAGTGGTAGAGCTGTGAGTTAAATCCCAATATATCTGACACCTGAGTCCAAGCTCTTAATTAAGCTATTTAATCCCCATATTCTATATATTGGTATACAAACACTAGAACATAAGTATGATCTCTGAACCATCTTTCGCTTCTCTGATGCTTTCCTTGAGAACTTTTGAGAACTTCCTTGAGTAACTGTTTGAGAATTACTGGGTATCTCCCTCCCTGTGTTTTGTCTTCCTCTATATTACAACACTGTTCTCTACTGTAATTGTTACTGCATGTTTGCATCTCCTTTCTGTAAACTTCAGTATGAAAATTAGGTTGGTGGTTTACCTACCAGATATATTCTTCTGATATATCCTACTGCATTTCTTATCAGAAGTTCAATTTTAACCATTATATGTTCCAGTCCAGAAAAAAACAAATCATGTCCAGTATCATCTACAAAGTAAATGTTTGCTGTCTGTATCTTTTTCTCATCAAAAGTAACATAAAGGGCAAACCTAATCAGTGGCACAGCATCATCCAGGTGCTCAGTCATGGGTCTATACCAATTATTAGGGAGTCACCAACTATCAGAAAGTACCTCCTCACAGAGAAGTTCTTCTCACTTTCCCTAATTTCCTTAACTTTCTTCATATCTAACTTCACCTCTTCACCTTTCCTGAGGTAAACACTCATGGATGTTTTATACCTACACTGGTCTAGTTTCTTCTTTAGAGTGTCACATTTTTCCACTCAACTACTTGTTGTAAAAGTACTTGTTTTGACTATGCTCTTGGAATTTTTTTTCATGTGATTCTTTCAGCCCCCCACTCCCCAATCACCTATTAAAATTTGCTGTTTCTCATTCTGCTCTTTTACTGGCTTGGATGAGTTAATTTATCTCACGCAGCTTTAGCATGGATTAAAGCTTATAAAATTCAACAGAAGCCACTGCAACAGAACTATGGCTAGTATTTCTCAGCATATAAAAACCAAAATATTGGATGGACATGAATATGGACATATTCATGTCCATCCAATACAACAAGAGTTATGATACAGTTATTTTGCATGCTTCAATCTCATAAATTAGGGTACCCCACTTTTCTTCAGTGACTTAGTAGAGAGAATTCAGCTTAAAAAAGCTAAGCCCACCTTCTCAAGCCTTTCTGGAGACTATAATATATGCCAACTAGGGTGGTGATATTTCCCCTAGGATGGTGAAATATGTTGTAATCTTTTAAGGAAAAAAAACGGAGACAGTATTACGTTATCAATGGTTGGGGAATGATTGTTCTGAAAAATATAAACTTGCATTAATCTACTTCTGAATACAAATTGTTCACTATTTGATAAATGGATAAATGTATCTTTTAAAATAAAATATATAGACACAAAATATGAAATGGCTGTAAGTTTCCATACAGAAATTCAATATTTCTCTTTTTTCTAAAAATAATTTTAAAATGCCATCATAAGAGAGAAATTATTAAACACACTTTATTTCCTATTATTTTAAGAAAAATAAATGGGCTTGGGAAAAGAGAAAATAAAGGTAAATACTAAACAGTCATTAAGATACTGGAATTGGCAGAGCAGATAACAGTCACCATGATTTAAGAAGGGTTCATGATTTGTTATTTTGGATGGTAAATACTTTACCAAATTGCTAAATATCAAGTTTTAGAGTTATCTTTTACACACACACACAAACCCACACACACAGCCCTAAAAAGCTTTGCCAACTCAAATAATTTGTACCAAATCAAGGAGTACGGTAAAAAATGAAATACAATGCTAATATATAAGCCCAGATAGCGTTCCTCTAAGTCAGGGAGGGAGTATCAATTCAAAGAGCCTTTCTATAGTGTATCAGTTATCCTTATTGGATCTCAATCCAGTGAGAGTTCTTTGAGAATACTAGGAAATTAGCTAGGAAACATAGCTTTTAGAAAAAATGAAATTACTGAAGTTTTCCCAGAGTCAAAAAGAAAAATATTCACAAGATAGGAACTTACCACAATAGACAATAGTAAAAGTAGGGAGTAGGGTCAGCAACCAGGGGCAAGAGAGAAGAGAAAACAAGCATTTTAATTAGGGAAATTTCAAAACAAATAAGCAGCAAATGGTAGCAAACATATTTTTAAAATGCAAGCATCCATTTAAGTTTTACAAGGGAAAAGCAAAAAACAAACGTGCAACAATTTTAGAAGCTACAAAGCTAAAGGTCCAGTGAAAGGTAGTGACAAGAATATAAACAAGAAAATAAAGTCTGTGCGACTTTTACCATGCAATAAACATGATGACAGAATATTAATATCATAACCAGTGAAAATTATACCTTTCAGGGGTCGATTTAGCATCAAGCAGACTAGTAATAAACTGCTCAGAGGTTTCAATGTATCTTCTTTTATCTACTTTTCACCTAATTCCATTTCATGTTAGGAAATCCATAAGGAACTTTATCACTCATAGATAACCATGTAAAGTCTCTTTATATAAGTCTTAATTGAGCCACAGAAATGAGAGGTTCTATACTAGGTATTAATAAGGTCACACACATTTAATCTGGAGAACTAAGATAGATGTAACAGTACTGGCTTCATCTGAAGAAAAACAAAAGGTGGCAACTAATTCAGAAATGGAAGAGAATGCAATAGTAACATTTATTCTGAAGGTTTCTAGTTGGATCTCAAAACAAGGATTGAAATGCTAAACCAAACAGAGAAAGCCTAAGCTGTTTAATCAACATAAACCTGACTACAAAGTGAGAGGCAAAGCAGAAAAGTTTACAAATACACTTAGCTTTAAATAAGCCTGGTTTATTAATACCTTGTTTTATACCTCATCAAAATAAATTATTTTGTAGAATTTTATATTTTATAGAATTCTTTCCTTTACAGAAGGATTTAAAACAAAGGCAATCAATTCTTCCTGGCACTTTTCAGGTAAGATGTGACATATATAACTTGATGAGCCTAACGACTCCATAAAAGGAAGCACACATAGTCTTCATCGAACATTAATTATCAAACATTGTCAGAATATGAGGTCAAATTAAATTTCCAGTTGTCTCAATCTCTTTATCCCTCCCTCCAACAAAATTCAAATGACAAAAGTGAATTTCTTTCCTCAGTAGTGCTTATACTCAAGGTGAAGTGACTCAGGATCAAATTAACACATTCTTTCATCAATTCTAAGATGCACATTTCTGGCCCATATTTTAGTATCTCTGTAGTTGGCATTCATCTTTCGACTGATAGGATGTTGTAGTTTAATACACAGGGTTTTTTTTTTTCTTTCTTTCTTAAAGGCATGGAGAATAATGGGATGTCTTACAATTGATGGCATCTTAGATCAGATGAAATATTTTTTATTTACACCTCTGAGCAATAACATATAAATCGACCTCTGTAAAATGAGGTGAAACAATATGGTTAAAAAAAGAAATTTGTGTGTAAATGTTGATGAAAGAAAATGCTTCAAAGGATAAAAACAAACTAAGTGATGACAAAGTGGCTCATTTACCAAAGAATCTCATTAGTGTAACATATGGATTTCCATGCACTGCCTACAACCTCTTAATAATAAATATCTTAACATAACTTACAGTATTTTAACAAAATTTCTTTGGTTAATGAATTCAGTTGACAGCAGACAGCAACAGAATGCCCACAGCTAGCACATGTGGGCAAAGCATTGGCATAAGAAATCTGATCAAATCAATCTATTAGTGTCTTTAACTAACTAAAACATTACCTACCTCCCAGCCAGTACTCTGTATAATAAAAAGTAAAAAAAGGGCAAGTCATAAAAAAAAAAAACTATTTAAAAAGAACAAAAAAAAGCCAAAAGAAGTTCAGTAGTGTAAGGCACCATATACCATAAATTCTTCTTCGTATAGAAAACACCAGGGTACTTTAAACACCATATTCCTTCACTTAAGACCTGTGATAATTTTATAAATTGCTTGTTCAAAACCTAGAAGCTAAAATTTCACCTTTTAAAACTTTAATAAGTGAAAAGTACAAATTTGGGGGAAAGAAAGCCAACTACTTGTTTCATTTGGGTCTAAATTAGATCACTAACTAATGTGAGCTGCACTTCACTGAAGTACCGCAGGTAAATTGGAATAGACATTGAAATTTCACTCAAATGTCTTTGATACAAATGGATGAAAGTTTCTTGGAAGCTACTAGCTCTAGATGTTCTAGACCTGATGTGTAATTTGCAATTTACAGCTCTGGAAGCTGGGATGAGATTTCCTTAACAGTATACGTACAACTGATTATAAAAAGACCCAACTGTTGTGATCAAGAATCCCAATGATCTTTTGCAACTTCAACATTTTAGTAAACGATAATAAAATTCTGGCTTAACAGTATAGTGGCCCTATTTAAGACTTAAAATTTTTCAGATTACATCAATTCATCCAGAACAGCTTACTCCATGGCAAGAAAGAGGAGGTCAAGTTGATAGACAATAAAGTAGGACTAATACTGAAGGAAAAAGTGGAAAACCAATACTCCACTTCCTTCTTTGATGATGGCAGTAGCAGACAACAGCACGGGTAGCACAGGGAAGGGAAGAGAAAAGTGGAGAAAGAGGAGCCTCAACAGGATACTTCAGAGTATTTCAATGGAGCCAGTGACTTAGCTTCAGGGAAATCAACTGCTAGTAGTCTACCTCATTTCTAAACCAAGTTTATTTTAATTTTAAATTTAGTGATAATATGTGGATTCCATGAACTATAAACAAGTACTGAAATCATACTATTATAACTGAATAAACATGACAACCATTTATTCATTATTTTCACTAAACATCATTTTCATATTAGAAATATGTCAAAGGATGATTGAATAAAAATATACGGGAAAAACAGTTAAAGTTCAGTTGAAATCATTAAAAATATTAGGAGTTTATTAAACTTTCACATCATTTAATAAAAAGTTAAACATAAAAACTTTTTTGGCAGCAAATGAATAGAAATCAATTTAAAAATCAGATTCATAACTATAACCCAACACTGTGAAACAGAAAATAACTCACAATTTTAAAAAATTTAGCAACTAGTAATAATTCAAAAAAAGTGAAGGAAAAAAAGAGAAGCTATGTGGAAAGGTTATGATGATCATAATCTACTTTAGGTAAATTCAGTTTTGTTAATGAGTCTTGCTTTTGGCCATGAACCATCATTTTGACACTGTTCATTTGTAACCTGATTAAAATGGTCATTTCATGAGATCTAGTTTGACATTAGTACAAAGCAACACTAATGCTTGTAGACAGTTTTCTCCATTTATACTGAAGCTAGAAAGTACAATCATTACCTGATGAACAATTTTGCTGAATGCTTCTTGAAGTTTACCATGAATCGTGGATAGTTTCTTTGCATCCCGATTAGCTTCATGAATAGGAATAAGTACTTTGTAAACCTCGTTAACTGCTTCATACATGCCAGCCTATAAGAATAATAAGATACTGCTTTCTTTTACATCAATAAGAAAGTGAATTACAATTTATAAACTCACAATATTTCTACTAAGACAATACTACTGTTTTCCAATAGGACATAAAAACAAACAGTACTAATTTTTAATTAGATTAAGGCCTAATAAAATAATTTTGCACAATGTAATATTATCTCTTCTAGATGGATGAATGGATATGTATGCATGTGTGTTTGTGTCTGTGCATTTAAAATACACACACATAATGTATGCATATTTATATTTCTATATAATTTGAATTGGACATTTTGCTTTTATCTACCCAGTAATTACTTAACTAAAATAAATGTGTGTACGTGTGTGTCCTCATACACACACATTAACTTTTGCAGAAACTAATTCTGAGCAGAGGAATAAAAGAAACACAATTATTACATTGGTCACAGATACACAAATATCAGATAACCTGTGGCCTCCTAGGACACTAAAATTATTAACTTTTCCAAAATATTAAATTGGCACAGGAAATCTTACTGGAACTCTCCTATGGAAAAATCACTGATTTTTAACAAAACATAAGAAGGTTCTGAACCACCAGATTTTATTCAAGTAGGGGCTAGTTGGTCAGTAGGTGGCCAAGGGTTGCTCTGGTTATAATCAGAGTAAGGGACAAAATGTGTTTACACTGCTACCCACTTTCTTGTCTTTAGTAATGGATTGATGGCTGTAGTGAAGGAAAGGAGAGATATTTTCCAAGAGCCACTGAGTTCCCACTGCCTCACACATCAGCAAACATTATTTTCCCAAGGAAAACATACGGTTCTCATATTTTCTAGTCAGTTCTCAGGAGTATATTTAAGCAATCATGTAGCTGTAATAGTAAAATATATTTAGTGTAACTAAAATGCCCAATAATTATTTTACTTAATATTAAATAGATTAATTGAAAAAGAATGAAATTCACAATTATATGTTCTTGTAAAATATAGGCTTCTGTAATATAGGCCACTGTACCCCAATCTAAATTCACTGCTGTGAATTATTAAAATTAAACACATATACACAGAGAATGTATATTTATTAAAATATTCCGTTAATACCAAAAAACTTTTTTTCCCTCCTAGTTCAGATCACTTAAATTGAAACTCAAGGGACAGAGATCCGGGGCAGGAATCGGGACAATCAAGGTCTTCAAAAACACGAAATTTTAAAGTGGACCAACGCCTAACGTTCTTTGAGTCTCAGAATCATTATTAAATGAATTGCTTCTAAGTGCCAATAATGATGAGAGGATGATAATAGCAAACACATTAAAACTTACCTGGAGCCAGGCACTGTGATAAGCACTTTACATAGGTTAACTCATTTAACCCTGACAACATTCCTTGAAGTAGGTACTATTATTAGATGCATTTAATGGTTAAGAAAAGTGAGGCACTGGTAGGTTGAGTAACTTGTGCCTGAAGTGATTTAACTACTAAGGTAGCAGAGCCAGGATCTGAATTCTGACTGCCTTCTGATTTCTGAATTCTGAATTCTGATGCCTTCTAAATCTATACCCATAACCAATATATTTCTGGGGAGGGTTAAGGCCAGGAGAAGCAATAACCAATTCCTAATAATAGTACAATGGGGAAGGTGGGAAGCACTGTATATTACATCAAGCTTCCCTTTTACCTTAACATGAACCTCACTGTCTCCCAAACCTTGGTGCTGGGATACTAAACATTCAGCAGAAAACTCACAGAAAGTAGGTGACCCTATCACCATGGTTCAAGAAAGTAGGCAGGGATTTGGCTGGCTATTTTTTCCTTCTCCAACAAACATCCCATCTCAGATCCACATGACTGCTTTAATTCTTCACATACAGATGGGGAGGGACAAGGATTAGAGTTATAGCATGGTAGGGTAGATCAGACAAGGGATCTAGGATGTAGTTCATAAAGCTCCTGATAACACTTCAATATCTACCTAATAGAACTCACTATGCAACCAACGGGATGAGTGGCCATAATTTTCCTGAGCACCACAGGCTTTCTGTTTTGCTGGGTTTTTTTAAATTTTAAAGTTTTAGAAAATGTTTGGTGGTAAAGTTTTGTAAAGCAAAAAAAAAAAAAAATCTCTTATAGACTAAGTGTTTGTTCACAAACAAGCAGATGAAAAACACTGGAGGAAGTGACAGACTATTAAAATAAAAAGGAATAAGCAATGATGAATCTAGAAAGAAAATATGTTACTAGATGGTTCTTAAGGAACTTAGAGAAACTATCATAAAGGAAAAGCAGGGTCGTAGGCAGAAAGCATAAATATACATGTCACTAATAATTAAGAAGTATGTAATTGTGGGAAGAAATGAATAAGAGTCATCTACCATAGAGAAAGAAGCAGCTGCTTGTTCCAGTAATCCCACAAGTCCTGACTCAGTAAAGTACTTTCCAGAGCAGATACCTTCTTCATCTGGAGATACCACATCATCTGAGACTGCAGATTCTTCTAAAACATTAGATGAAATATTCTAGGAGGAAAAAAATGTTTAAGGCTTGTGAAATGAAATTAATGTATTAACATAAAGATGAATATGAAGAAGTAATTGATGATGAAATATAGCTACCAGCTTAAGTTTAAAAAAAAAAGGGTAGTCCATGCAAAGATAAAAAGACAAATCTCCAAAAAATTTTTGTATTGTGAAGATGACAATAAAGTGTAACACCACTGCTAGATAACTTTTCCATTAATAAAAAGTTGCAAGAAAGGAAATTAAGAAAAATCATGGGCTAAGGAAAATCATAATATCACATAGAACACCTACGGAGACTTAAACAATCTTTATTTTTAATTTAATTGATCTTGCTAAAACTCTGTTTCAGGGAAAATAAGGTACATAAATGGTCCCTTGGCTTGCCTAACATACATCAAGTTAATGAGAAAACTCAGGTATATTAAAAGCCCTCTTACCCAATGAGATTGGGATCAGCCATTATTTCTAAAAAAGAAATGATACCTACGTACCTTAAATATTTGATTTGAACCTAAATATTCACAGTAGATATACACTCATTTGTCAATTTCCTGAAATAGATCTAAGGCCTTTTCTTTGTGTATGGGTCTCGAGATCAGAGTTCCATGTAATCTCTCTTGACTAAATACCCACAATGCAACCTTTATTTAAGATTTCCAGTTTTGGTTTCTTTAGAGTAAAAACTTGAACTTAAAAGATTATCAAATTATCCTAGACTTCTCAGAGCTTCTCCCCCATTCTTTCTTTATTTGTCTGATCTCTTTGCAAAACATTCAACTTAGTTTTCAGAGAAACAATAACTCACTTTCTTTTTGCATTTAGATTTATCAGAGAACATAATGTTTAATTAAATTTTGTAACTTCCCAAACCTGGCCTTAACAGGTTTTAAGAAAAGCAAAGCATAACTAACTCTTGGTAAGCAAAGAATTCAACTAGTGGGTAAGGGGGATGTAACCGTACTAGAGCATAAACTATCATCTCTGAGTCATATATTAGCATATTTATACAGGGAATGGAGAATGTTCATTTACGTGGTATTTTAATTAAAAGCCAATTAAGAGTTTCCACTGAATTCTGATTCTCAATATTTTGAATGTATTTCATAGATGCTACAAAGTCCACAGCAGTATAGGCAAAGAGAATAAATATACACAGCACTGATAATGCAGAGGTAAGAAAATGTGGAAGAGAATTAACGTGAAATACACTTTAAAAATGTATTAATGAAAGTGATAGTGAAATGTTAATTCATCTACTGAAGTATCACCTTCAGTCTTTATGCTTTCCTTACAAGGTGAATGAATCTAAACACCAGTGAGAAAAGTTAAATCCAAAAAAGGACATACCTTGATTTAATGTAAACCTGGCAGATTCCTACCTGAAATGTTACACATCCCACAGGAAGATATTTCCGGTCCTCCAGCATGCTCAGATATTCAGCAACAAGTGCTGCTGAGTGAACGAGGCACTGGGCAGCTTCAGCATGATTGCTGCGTTCCGAGTGTTTGCCAGCCATGTTCTGCAACCAGGTCAGCCGCAGGTCTGGAGAGGTCTGGTACCCCTTGGCAATTCTAGTTAGAACAGAAATTCTTCTCAATTAGCATTTGCTTCCCAAGCTGGAAGGGAGTTCAAATTGCTTGTTCAGTGTTTAGGTTTCTGTTAATTGAACACAACCTATTAAGACAAGTTTTGGGGTGGTATGAAAATGTCTTTGAGTATGCTTAGAGAAATAACTGTGGGCCAATGGAATGGGTAATATCAGTTTTTTGCAGTGGGGGGCTAAAAAAAGGACATTTTATATGAAAATCTGGCCACTAAGGAAACAGTCAGTAAGGGAAAAACTGGGGGAATTTACATGTTTATTATGGGAATATAAACAAGTTTTGTATTCAAGGAAAAAAATTTATAAAAGATTGTTTCACTGTATCATCTTTATTTTAAAGAAAATATTTGTTTTTGTTTTATTTGTGCCTTTAAGGAACTCCAAAACCGTAAAAAGAGAAGGTCATATGGCAAAGAAAAAGTCAAGTTTTACTTACATCTTTTAAGATACAACAGGAATTACAAAATTCTCAAAATACCCTATAAATATTATCCTATAGGCAAAACCATATTTAAAACCAGCAAAATTAATATTGTAGTAAAATGTTAATACACTGTATTTTCTTCCTAAAGAACTGATTTTTACATTTAAAATATGGACCTTGGGCCTTCCTAGGAAATCTAGGGCCCAGGATGCCAAGGTGTTAAATGTGTCATTATTTTAAATAATCCTCTTGTTTTTGATAATCAATAAATATACCAAACAATTATTCATAGTTCTTAAAAGAAGAAGTGAGGGGATCTGATAAAGCACATTTTGACTTTTCAATTACCGTTAGAAAACGACAAATAATTTTTGTAATTTTTTAATCTCATGTTTTCTGTGTATCGTACTAATTTAAGCCCCATTATACAAAGTATAAGTGAATCAAACAAATGTTACCTATACATTAGATCAATCAACATTTCAGGATCCTCCTGGTGTTCCTTCATTTTAACAGTATCAGAAAGGATCATATGGAGATTGAAAACCAAATCTTGGACCTGTAGCAGAGAATTGTGTGAAAAACATCCTTCAACTGTTATTCATTCACAATCATTAAATTCATTTGGAAGATATTTCAGATAAGCATCTAAAGATTTCAAAACAAATAATATGATTTTGATATAGTTCTAAAGAGTCTGGGTATGCTGTGGTAAGATGCGTGAAGGGTAGTAAACTTTATACAAATTGCTCAGCAGACTTGTTTTTTCAGTTCTCTCACCCAGAAACAAGTAGAACTGTAAGTAGAAATAAAATACATACAGGGATATAGGGAATACAGGAAAAGAACACAAAAGGAAATTTTCTCCTATGTTTCAGATTTTCCCAAAAGGTAGTTTGCAGAAACTTTAGTTTTTGAGGCAAATTACATTAATCAGTGGGAACAGTTTCATCAAAAAGCTTTTTGTTTGTCCATACTGCCTAAGTCTAATATTATTTTGGTACAAATTCACAGGATTAAACACCAAAGATATTAACCGTTCTGAGAAGGGAGGGTGGCTTATTAAAACAAAGAGATTCAGCCCTATCTATGACACACATGGATGAAAGAAAAATATAGGTTCCTCCAGTTAAAACCAAAGTTTGATCTAACAATTTGGAAAATGCCTATTTACAACTCCTGTTTCAATTAATGCTCTAAAAAGTAGCATTTCTGACCTGATCAGGAAATGTTGTCTCCCTCAATTCCAAGTCTTCTTCAGCATATGTCAGTATAGTCTTTAGAGAACGTCTTAAGAATTCTTCATTAAAATTCTGAGATGTGCCCACCAAGGAAGACAGTGACATGGTTACCTGCATTTTAACCCTGGCAAAGTTCTGTAACAGACAAATTGCCAGGTAAACATTTAATACAGGAAAGCTTAAAGTGAAAAAGTATTTTTTTTTTTACTTCCTAAAAGGAAAAGGTTAGTAAAAAAAATACCATTCTATGCAAAATATTTTTGAAAAAGTAATGAAATGTTTATATTGAAATCTTATTTTTAAAAGGACATAAAGCTTAGAATCTTGCTGTAATAATAGCCTACAAAACAGGGTAAAAAATAAAAATTGTGCGTTAGACTTGAATTAGAAGTTGTGCCTAGACTTTACATTGATCTATTATGAGGTATATGTTATTAATAATAATACCATTTTTACAGATGGGTTAAAGAGCTTTACCAACATCACAAAATTCTTAAGTGTTAGACGCGGTCTTTGCATTCTAGCCCCTTTCATTAGGTCCACTGCTATGAAAAAGTAACTTAACTCACATCCTGTATAAAGAAACTTAAAGGTAGAATCTTTGGAGTGATGCCTATAAGAGCTTACATTCTTCCTTTTCTACTAGTATTTCTTGATTCTATCAACTATGTAAAATCACTGCCAGTTATAAACTACCTATTCCTTTTTAGAGGCACTACCTCACACTAAGATGATAAATCACCTATTTTCACCCTATTATATAAAGCTTTCCTAAAATAACAGAAGACTGAATCAAGAAAACTCCAAGTGTAGTCAAATTTTAGGGACTTTATTTAAAAAACTAAACAAGAACCATAAAGTAACTAGATTCTTCTGTTCTGAATTAGGAAAGAGGACTTGGCTTCCAGTAAAAATAGGATAGTGTGAGACAGCAAGTTCCTACTTCTCCTGGATTTCATATAAAAATAAAAGATGAACAGAAAAAAATCCATAAACTCTATTTCAGCAAAATGAGGAGACTGATACACAATCCATATATTAGAAAAATGCATAAGGGCTGCCAAGACAAGCTAAATAGGAAGCAGTTTCAATGGAAGGCAAGGAGGGGACAGTAAATAGTGAGGAATCCTAGGGTGCAGATTTAAGAAATAATGAGAAAAATACTTCTTTTAAATAAGAAACTCACTTTGAAGTGATTAAAAACTATCTTGTCTTGGAAACAAAATGACCTAAAAATCTGGAAGGACTGGTTAGAAATAGATTGACCAGAAACTTTAGGAAGTTACGTAAGATGTGTATACAATAGCAAAATCCCATGACAGACACATTACTGAAGGAATGTCCTATAAATACCTAGGCCAATATAAACTATCTCATTCTATGTAGAGTAACAAAAAGGTAAAGAAGATCAGTGAAACACCAGGTAAGAAACACTTAATAGGAAAATATGGTCATGAAACAGATGAAAATTGTAACAAAATATTTTGCCTTAAATTATAAAAAATTTATGAAGCCATTCACTTTAGAAAGGAAAAAAAAAAATGCCAGAAATAAAAGAACTCAAGGAAAGCCACTGTGATAGCTAAGATTTTCTTTCACCCCCCAGGAACCAATATTCACTAGCTTGGTGGCAATACTGCCTCCACTGAGAATGCATGATTAAAGAAATAGAGGGCTGAAGGTATTATATAATTATAAAGGTAATCATTAGAACAATACAAACTTTCTTAAATATAATAAAGACTACACCAAAAAAATAAGGTGAACTGACCATAAGTGCAAGATGAAAACAACCAACAAATTTTTTTAAGGAGAGAGGTGGGGAAGCCTAACAAAATAATACAACACAACTCTAGGACATATATGATAGAATAACAAGTATGAAAAGGTTTAATTCAACTTAGAGACTGGATTACAAGGCAAAACTCAACTCTATGTTGTATATGAGAGGCATGCTTAAAATAAAGTGATTCAAAAAAGTGAAAACGAAAGGATAGGCAAAGGTAACCGAAGACAAGTTCAAATTAGAAAGAAAGCAGAGGTATCTTAATACCATACAAGGCAGAATTCAGGCCAAAAATATAAAAATTTTAAATGAAACCAATTCAGGGTCTTTTTCAATTCTAAAGGGAATAATTCATAGTAAGACATAATAGCTATGAATAGTAGTTATAAATATACCAAATAGTTATAAATATCAATTTACCAAATAAGACCTAAAGGAGAAATAGACAGTGTGTAGGCTTTAAATCATCTCCTTCAGTCCACCAAATGGACCAAAAATAAAGAAAAACAGAATAATATAATTAAAAGGTATATCTGTTTAACTCAATACTCTGAAAATAAAGAGTACCCCTTCTTTTTAAATGCTTGCATAACATTCATAAAAACATTATATGATTGGACACACAAACACACACATCCATAGTACCAAAAAGGAGACAAAGTATGTTAATTGTATGATCACTTTGCAATAAAACTAAAAATTATCAGGAATTCCCTGGCGGTCCAGTGGTTAGGACTCCGCACTTTCACTGCTGAGGGCCCGGGTTCAATCCCTCGTTGGGGAACTAAGATCCTGCAAGCTGCAGCACGGCCAGAAAAAAAGAAACAACTAAAAATTATCATCAAAACTTTAAAACTTTGGGTTAAAAAGAAAATATAAACTGAAATTACAAATATCTACAAACCAGGAATACTGAGAATACTACATATCAGAACCAATGAGACACCAAAAACAGTGCACAATGGAATATTCTAGACCTTAAATACTTACATAAGTAAGAATAAACGAACTAAACATTTGACTCATAAAGTTAGGAAAAATACAACACAAATCTATTATCAAATGAAAAAACATAAATGAAAACACGGAATTCTTCAAAGACTGGCATATAATCATGAAATATCAAGCCAAGATATTTAACTTTTAATTTTCCTTATGACTTTCATTTCACTTAATGATAATAATTAAAATTTACAATAGCTCAACATACATTTATATTCTAAATCTGTACTACTACACACTGTTTTTAGTATAGGAAGTAAAACTGAAGATTTGGACTTTTATAAAATGTCCACAGAATGAGAAATAGAAAGACAAATACTAGACTCAAAACATACCAAAAAAATTCCATGCTCCCCCCCGAACCCATTTAATAGTTATCTACAGCAGTTATATTTCCTAATGAATCAAAGATACAATCCTGAGATGAAACACTTACATTCCCAATCTCAAAGTTCTGTCTCATAAGTAGGTAAAGGGAGGCACTAGCATGTGACCGTATTGTACCGATGCTACTGCTACAGTGCCGGAGAAGCCGGAGGCATAAATCAGCACACTGCTCTGTCTCCTCTTCAAACAAGAGTTCAGGGAACTGTAAAGAAACAACACCAACACTGAATTTATGCAGTAAAAGTTCCAGAGATATGTCAATATAGCCTGATGTGGAGACTTGTTGGTGTAGCCCAGGAATTAAAAGAATGTTAAGGGACAATATTTACTAATGGTTAATAACATGGCCCATAGAGCCAGACAGACTGGGTTCGAGTATGGATTACACTAGTAATATGGCCTTGGACATGTTTTCTCATCCTTAAAATGGGCCTAATAATGTTATCTATGTGGGACTGTATGACTACCTTAGATTAGATAATGTGCATAAAACACTTACTACTATAGTAACTAACACATAATCATTCTGTGAAATGTTTTTATTATCACAAAATAGTATATAAGTTATTTTCACTGGCTAAGTTTCATCAACAGCTCTGCATTCCATCTTATAAGATGACTAAGATGAAATAGCTACCTTCAAGAATTAAGAATACACATTTCCAGAGGAAAACAAACATAGGAAATAAATATTTGAAGTAGTTGAACAAACAGCAAAAGCACCTTCCTTTCCATTTACCATAGGATAAGCTAATTTCAACAGACTGAACAACCTATACATTGAATTCTTGATAAATCAAGTTAATAAGGGACAGCCAAAATAAGATGAAGAGAAAACACAAAAAGCCCCATATTTACAATAAGCTATTGGGCTTCTCTGGTGGTGCAGTGGTTGAGAATCTGCCTGCCAATGCAGGGGATACGGGTTCGAGCCCTGGTCCAGGAAGATCCCACATGCTGCAGAGCAACTAAGCCCATGTGCCACAACTACTGAGTCCGCACGCCACAACTACTGAGGCTGCGCGCCACAACTACTGACGCTCGCGCGCCTAGAGCCCGTGCTCCGCAACAAAAGAAGCCACCGCAATGAGAAGCCTGCGCACAGCAACGAAGAGTAGCCCCCCCTCGCCATAACTAGAGAAAGCCCGCATGCAGCAATGAAGACCCAATGCAGCCAAAAATAAATAAATAAAATAAATAAATTTATTTTAAAAAATAAATAAAATAAAATAAGCTAGTAATTTCAGGCCCTTCTCCACATCAGAACTACTCTTAGAAATTCCAACAGGTAAGCAGTAGAGAAAAGGCAAAGAAGAATCATGAGTCTTAGGTTATTACTAAAATTTTAACTATAAGTATATTTAAAATATGATCAATGTATGTGTCAAATGATCTTAGACAATGTTAATAAAGAAAGCAAAGTCTGACAAGACAGCAGGTACAAAAATAACCCACCTTTGAAACCAGGGCTCTCTGGGTAGCAAAACAGTGTTGTAGATAAACTGCACTTTGATTACAGGCCATGCTATGTAGTAGCACTTTCAGCACTCCACCAAGGATGCTCTCTTTGGATTCTGTTACAGAAACTGTCTGCAATTTTAAAATAGATAAATAAAATAGAGACGTTAACTGCAATTTGGTTAGAGAGATAGAATATGTATAAGTAACAAATAAAAATTTTAATAGGAAAAAGATAATGTAAGATCTAGGAAGACCTCAAGGAAAAGAAGCTGAGACGGATTTGGATAAAAAAAAAGAGGTGGAGAAGAATGAATAGGTTTTAAATGAGAAAAGAAGAGGAGCAAGGACATAACTTCTAGGATCTACTGATACTTAAATGTAACCATATGGTTCAATAAATACTTTTTCCCCCCAACCCTAACTTATCAAATCTATACTACTTTAAATTCCTCTAATTTGTGTTCTTACCTGGACAACAATCTCTAATGTATCCAAAATGATTAGATTTGCTTCAGTAGCCAGATTTCCATCAATCAGTGCTTCATGTTCAATCTCTGCTCTTGACCTAATACAAAATATTATAAGAAATTATATTTATCTTTTAGAAAAGCCAATAGATCTGCAACTCAAAAAAGACTTAAAGATGCACAGAAATAAAAAACCTTGGAACCACTTTGCTTTTCAGGGGAACCATTTTTCAATATTTGCTTGAATGCAAAGTTACAAGAGAATAAGGAAAAAGACAGTATTTTGCATATTTTAAAATGTTTTGTTTTAACCTACATTTTTTCAACCATGCCAATACAGACTTTCCCACCCCATTACAGTGCTACAGTGCCACTAAAGGCATAAATATTTAGTTTTCAGAGATGCAGCAAACACAGGAAAAACTGTTTTATTCTGAATGGTACGTAGACACTAGGTGGTGCTATGTGGGCTTGTATTTAGGGCTGCTTTCATGTAAAGCAACATTCAAAGTGTTTAGTATTCATATTACTATTTCAAGGATTTTCAACATATTTATTTAAGATAAAAGATCTTTTTTAAAAATAAAGTTTTGTCTAATTTCCCCAAATTTTTGATACAAAAATTTTAATACAGAAAATGATTTGACTCTTCAGTGAGACTCTGGATGGAATCACTCATTAGAAATAAAACAACTTGATGTAATGAAGTGGTTTACTTGAATACTAATATTTACAAAAGTATTATTTAATGAAAATAAAAAACTTAATAACTATATATGATTTATGAGTAAAGTCGACATTTGTTTTAGTTGCAATACATATGCAGAAACTATATATTACATCCAAGTAGACAAAAAACACATAAATCAAAGCAAAAATAAAAGGATATATTAAATGCTAACTTTTCAAAGTTCTTAGATGTTAAAGTCTGAATATTTATTACTGTCACTAAAGAGAACAGTTCATGAATTTACATTTTACAAATTAAATTTAAGGAGAAAATACAACATAGTTAGAATTAAATTGGACAACAAAATATATAACGTTCAAACTTAAAATTCCAGCAAGATTTTGTGAAGAAACATGACAAAACAAGATGGTTAAACAAAAAGAATCAGGAAAACACCAAAAAAAAAAGGGCTCCCTTAAAACATAGTAAGATAAGCAAAGAGAACACATTATACAAATGCAGAAATAAAGCAACATACTAATAGCATAGTATCTTGGTGCTTTTTGATTTCTAAAAAACACAACACGTGGAAAAATAATAAAAGAAACGAACATGGACAAAGAGGACAGAAATGCAGAAACTCAAACTTTAAGAATTTTTAACACAGTTAGATTCAGTATCTGCATTCCCTGCCAAATTCATACGTTGAAAACCTAATGCCCAAGGTAATGGCGTTAGGAGGTGCAGTTTTTGGAAGGTGATTGGATAATCAGGGCAGAGCCCTCGAGAATGGGATTAGTGCCTCTATAAAAGATGCCCCAGGGAGTTTGCTTGCCCTTAAACCATAAGGGGACAGAGCAAGAAGTCTGTAACACAGAAGAGGGCCTTCACCAGACACCAAATCTGCTGGCGCCATGATCTCGAACTTCCCAGCCTCCAGAACTGTGAGGAATAAATTTCTGTTGTTTAAAAGTGACACAGCATGTGGTATCTTGTCATAGCAGCCTGTAGAGACTAAGACAGTTTCTGACAATTGCAAACTCATCTGTATGGTACTGACCCTGCTGCTTCTCTCTCTGCTGGCTCTCACAGGGACTTGCTTCCTGTGTTTCATGATTTTACTGTCTGAGAGCTAATATTTCTTGAAGTTCATCTGTGAGAATCCTCTAAAGCTTGGGCTGAAGACGGTTCTCAGATAGGGTGGCCAACCATCCAGGTTCACTTTAGGACAGGACTGGGAGGTTCCCTGGGACATGGGACATTCACTACTAAAATGAGGAGTACTAGGCAGACCCAAATGAGTTGGTCACCATATGCTCAAAGCTGTGGGGGCCAATCAGGTAACTTGAGGGCTAACTTGTAATTACAAATTATCAGGAAAAAATGTTAGCCCCATAACACCTGAAATGCCAAGTGTCAAGCCGAGCAACTTTACCTGTGGTTACCTGGGCAGTGAGAAGGGTTTACTTCCAGTTCCCCTTAGGCTGAAGATGCAGTCCTTTAGGATTGTTTTTGGCGGTAGGGTGGTCAGTTAGTGTACCTAGTTTGCCTCCATGCTAGAAACAGAAGACTTGTAGTGTTTTGTCTTTCTTTATATTTCAAGCTTTAAGAGGGCAAAGATTAGTGTTCTAATTTTTTGTAATCCTTGAAATATTTAGTTCGGTGTGACACCCAAAATATATTTACAAAATAGTTGCCAAATGCATTGTTGGGGGAAAACAGAGTAACACTTGTAACCTTTTGTTACAATATGTGACCTTTTGTTTTACTATACCATATGAAAAATTCTTCCCTCAAATCATTTTTAATCTAAAATTTAAAAATAAAATATAACTATTTTGTCTTCTAAGATTTGAATGCCTAATATATAAAAAATAACACTAAAAGTAATCATTTTCCTCTGTATTTGAAACTCAACAAAGTCATCAGTAAGATAAAACAGAAGGTTATATTACTTGTCAAGCTTCTCAGTGTTTTGACGCCAGTGAGTCATATCCTTCCTCCACCTCAGATTTTCTTGACTCCCAAAGGCACTTCCAGATGGGCTTCTCTCTGTCAAATTTCAAAACCTTTTTTTAATGTTATTTCAGTCAGACCACATACATGTATATTTGCTAACATATAAGAAATCCTACATAATGTTACTAATTTTATACACAGCCACCTTATCCTCAGTACAAGTGGAAAAACCAGACAATAGTGCTTTTTATTAAAAATTTTCATGACAGTTGCAGAAGAAATATATTTGCTAAATGTAATATAAAAAATGTAATATAAAAAAACCAAACACGCTTTTAAATAAGCAAACTTTCTAACACTGACTTTCCCAAAATCTTAACCAATAAGACCACGCATGATATGATCTTATTTCCTCCCGCTCTCGTTTACACTACCATTATTGTGTGTGTGTGTTTGTGTGTGTGTGTGTGTGTGTGTGTGTGTGTGTGTAGTTTCACTACATATGCTACTGATTTAGGATGTGCGCAATGGTGGTTGTTCCTTTTACTTGATTGTTTTTCCCACAAATTTTCACTGGCCAATTATTCATCACCTCTGCAGAAGGGCCTTCCTCAACTCTCTACCACTTCCTTTCCTCTTAACTTACTTTCTTTCTCTCCATAGCACTTATGACCACAAGAATATAAGCTACTTAAGAACAGAGATTATGTCCATTTTGTTCACCCCTTTATGTCAGGTACTGACAAAGTGTCTGGCACATCCTGAGAACTCAATAACTTTTTGTTTAATAAATAAACAAATTAAGAAGAATTCAGGGGCTTTCCTGGTGGTGCAGTGGTTAAGAATCCGCCTACCAATGCAGGGGACACGGGTTTGAGCCCTGGTCCGGGAAGATCCCACATGCCGCGGAGCAACTAAGTCCGTAGCCCCCGCTCGCTGCAACTAGAGAGTAGCCCCTGCTTGCCACAACTAGAGAAAGCCCACGCGCAGCAACGAAGACCCAACGCAGCCAAAAATAAATAAATAAATAGATAGATAGATAGATAAATAAATAAATTTTTTAAAAAAAGGATTCATAAAGTAATTATTTCTTTTTGTCCACAGAAGGCAGGACAGGAGGAAGATAGGGGCTTTCTCCCAAGTGGTTTCTAGGATGCAAGGCAAAATGAATGGTACGGGCTCCTTAAGGGGCAGCAGCAATAGAACTGATTCATACCAATCCAGCAGAAGTGGAGAAGGCATTGAGAATTGTGGAGAAATATAAACAATAGAATCAAGTCATGACTTCAAGCTTTCAACTAGAAAACTAATGCTCCTTTTTGAAAACCATGAGACTTTAAATTGGCTGGGAGGATGGAAAGAAAAATGAAAGTAAAAATTCAGAGTTCAAATAGAAATTTTAAAAATACTGAGAAACAAATATAATTTGACACACAATAAAGGACAAGTCTGGATACTCCTGCTTTCTCTCCCTTCCGTTCCCTTTCTTTCTCTCTTTACCTCTTTGATTTTGAAACCTCTGTCTTTAAGAAATTTTGTGAAAGAAAGCAAAAAGATATGTCTATATTAAGACAGTTAACAAAATAAGTAACTGTGATCTATTTTCATTTTTATCATTAACTTTTTTTTCCATGAAATTGTCTCTCATCTCCTTAGTTAAGAATGTCTATCATTGGATGACCTAGCTTATTAAGTATCCAAATATATAAGAATTGCAAAGGTTTAATTTTTCAAAGACAAGAACTTCAATTCTTTTTTTTAACTTGAGATACAATTGACATATAACATTATATTAGTTTCTGGTGTATAACATAATGATGCGATATATGCACATACTACAAAATGATCATCACAACAAGTCTAGTTAACAACCATCACCACACATAGCTTCAAATATTTTTCTCTTATGATAAGAACTTTTAAGATGTACTCACTTTTGCAACTTTCAAGTATACATTTGTTAACTAGAGTCACGGTGCTATAAGTTACATCCCCGGTACTTAAGTATTTTATTACGGTGAGTTTGTACCTTTCCATCCCCTACACCCATTTTGTCCATCCCTACCCCCCACCTCTAGCAAACACCTATCTGTTCTCCGTATCTATGAGTTTGGGGGGTGGGGTGGGTTTTTTTTTTTAAGATTCCACATATAGAACTTCATTTCTTACATTTAAACAGTGGTACCTGTCCAAAGGCCACAAGTTTAAAAATGTAACAAGGGCTTCCCTGGTGGCGCAGTGGTTGAGAATCTGCCTGCCAATGCAGGGGACACGGGTTCGAGCCCTGGTCTGGGAAGATCCCACATGCCGCGGAGCAACTGGGCCCGCTCGCCACAACTACTGAGCCTGCGCGTCTGGAGCCTGTGCTCCGCAACAAGAGAGGCCGCGACAGTCAGAGGCCCGCGCACCGCGATGAAGAGTGGCCCCCGCTCGCCACAACCAAAGAAAGCCCTCGCACAGAAACGAAGACCCAACACGGCCAAAAATAAATAAATTAATTAATTAATTAAAAAAAAAAATGTAACAAACATATCGGTAACAGCCCCACTCTTTCCAACAGTAAGCCTCAGAAAGAGCTACTGTATAATATAAAGAACACTAAATTGGCAGTCAAAAGATCTTGGTTCTATCAGTTTATAATCTTAGGCAAGTTATTTACCTCTGTGAGTTTTATTTTATCTTAAAGATGAGGATAATTATTCATTAGGCTTTGGTAATAATTAAATGACCTAGAAAGTTAATTTCCATACTTAATAGAGGGTTGTTGTACATACTAAAAGAGTTAAAAGAAAATCAATAGGTACATTGTAAACCGTATATAACTGAAGTGAACAAACAGTGCTCTATTAATTCCAAAGGCAAAGACTTTGTCTTATTCATTATTAAATTCCAAACACACATAGCATATAAAAGATATTTAAGTTTACTTAAATAAACAATCATTAAGTTAAATGGCCTATCAAAAACAATAATTAAAAAATATTCATGTAAATGTACATTCACATTTTAAGTCAACAAATATATATCGAGCTGTTAGCAAATGTCATGTACACAGATGACTAAGCCATGTCCCTGACCTTAAGGAGCTCTCAGCAACAATATTACTTTAGAATTTGCGAAATGTTTACACACACATGGTCACTACAAAGATGATAAGATCAATTAGTTACACTACCTTTTAAAATCTCAAAACAATCACAAGTGGAAGAGGAAAGGGAAAGTGGGGAGATTAAGTGACTTGGCCAAGGTTATACGGCTACTGGGTAGCAGACCAGGGATTAGAAACAGGCTTCAAATGCTACTAAATTGTCTTCTCTTGCTGACATTTGAGTTTAATGGGCAATATCTTTGCCTTATATACAGGGTATATTAAATCATTACAAAACTAGGAAACTTTTAAGAGTAAAAAGTGATGCTACATAGAATGGATGACCGAGAGAACCATAATGTAAACTATAGACTCTGTATGATAATGAGCGTCAGTGTAGGTTCATCAGTTGTAACAAGTGTACCACTCTGGTAGGGGAGGCTGATAACGAGGGAGGCCATGCATGTGTGGGGACAAAGGATATATGGGAAATATCTGTATCTTCAGCTCAATTTTGCTATGAACCTAAAACTGCTCTTAAAAAATCTATTTTTAAAAATAAGGGATGCTATTAATAATCACACAAGGGCAAGAGGAACAAACTGAGATTATCCAGAGCAAATTGTAAGTATGCTCACCCTACTTAAATAGGAATTCTAAAGTGCAAAGAAATGGCTATTCAAGTTAATTCACAGTTACATTTAAAACACTATTTTAAAAGTGTAGAATTGTCACTGAAGACTTGCAAAAATGATCACTGTAATACTGTTCAAGGAAACTGAAAAAAATTCTCACCAGAAGGAGAAGATATTGTGTACATACCAAGCTGTCCTCGGCTTCGGCGCACCATTTCTTGCCTAGCACCTATGCTTCCAAGAATAGCTTCCTCAAGCTTTGCTCTCATGTCCTTTGATTTCTTAAAGGTCAAACTATTCATTCTTTCAAACACTTTCTTTCCCTAAAATTTAAACATTAGAAAAGAAGACACATTGAAGAAATTTTCTTCTTCTTTTCCACATTATGTTTCCCCTCTTGTTCATCTTTGCAATGGCACAATGATCACTTACTTTGTACTCAAAGCAAGATACACAAAGATAAAGCAGATCTAATAGCCGGTTTAGCTGCAGGACTGAGAGATCTGTAAACCACTTTTGTAAAACTGTCTCATCTGCATTCTTGAGAACCCAAAGCAGACAGATCAAAAGACTCCGACTTGATTCTGCTGAAAAGGTAGTGTGTTGCCTGCCACTCTGAAAATAAAAAGCAGTAGAATGAGACACAAAATGATCAAAGACCATTTCTTTTTTTCAGTTGTTAGTTGTTTTCTTCTAAAAGCAATACAACAATAATTACTTTAAAATCAAATATTTCAAAAGAACCATTTGATTTAGACAATACTTGTGTAACTCATATAGAACCTTAAACTTAAGGTCCTGACATTTAATGAACCTTTCCTAGCAATAGAAGATTGTTTTAATCTATGACAGGGCTTCCAGCAGACTATAAACGTTAACAGAAAACATAAAGGGAAAAACTAAAAGGTCCTATTATTAAAAACTAAGACATCTACCAAAGACTATCAGACATGATATGAATAAAGGAAAAAAAATTGACTCTATATAAGACTATTTTAAGAGTATTATGTGATAACAAAATGTTTATCAGGTTTAGAGAATCACTATTTCCTATCAAGGGCCACTGACAAAAGGAAAAAGTCTTAGACCACATATAAGTAAAAAGTATGTTTACTTAGAGCATATAAATTTAAGGTAATATTCCCAACCTTCGATTTGTATTAGTATACAGTATGTGAAATACAAATAAAAACTAAAACTAAGAACTTGTTTACAGTACCATTTATTGAATATTTACTCTCTTCCAGTCATCATACTGAGCTCTTTGCATATATTATTTCATTTAGCCCTCCAACAACATTACTAAGCAGGTTGTATCATCTCAATTTTACAGACAAGAATGCAGGATGACAATAATAATAATGATGATGGCAAATAATGATGATGGCAAAACATAACAAAATTTGAAATGTGCTAGACACTATGCTAATTGCTTTTTCTTATTTAACTCTCTCAACGGTTTTATGAGATGGTATTAACTATTGTTATTTCTAGTTTACAGGTAAGGAAACTAAAGGCTAGAGATTAAGTAATTTGCCCTAAATCACATTCTAAGAAAAAGTAAAGCCACAATTTTAGTCCAGGTTAACCAGATGCCTAAGCTTATACTCTTCACCATTATACTATATTCTAATATTTGGTTAATAAATATACTAAATTATAATAAGAAAGCAGTGGATAGGATGTTGAGAGGAATTACAAAGGAAAGCCATGACCTCAACTACTACCCTAATCTCCCCTCTATCATGCATGATGGTTTCCCCTGAAACCATCTAAAGAGATAAATATTATTACTAACGCCATTCTACAGACAAGAAAACTGAGACAAGTAGTTAAGTATCAGTATTTTGTGAAAGTATTTTGCAATAAATGGTGGAACTGGGATTCAAATGCAGAACGTGTGGCTCCAGAAACCAAGCTCGTATCCACTATGTTTACTGCCTTTAATGGATGCATGCACATGTAAATAAATTCACGTACATAAACTCACTTAACCACTATGCTATACTGCACCTGACCTGGACACAAATAGCTTTGACTCCCACCCCCAAATCCACAGTTTCTCTCATAAGGAAAATGCTTCTTTATTTTAAAAGTAAGCACTTTCTACAGCAGAACTTTCAGGTATGCATAAATATATTGACTAAATTCTCAATGACTGATTTTTTAAAACAAAATTTTAAAATTATAGCAAATTCGACAAACAGGTACACACTAACATTTCCTATACCCCCACATAAACTGCCAATAACACAGTGACACAGTCTGAAGAAAGTTGGACAAACATGAAAAAGACTCAGTAATGCAAAGATGTCAGGTTTCCCCCATATTGTTCTATAGGATCAATGCAATTCCAGTCAAAATACCAGCCAGGTTTTTCCTGGAAGTTGACAAATTTTAAATTTAATGGGGAAAAGCAAAGGGCCAAAAATAGCCAAGGCACTCTTGAGGAAGAACTAGGTAGGATGGGGGACAAATTTGCTCTACCAGATAGCAACATTTACTAAATAGTTAGAATAATTAAGACAGCTTGATATTGGCATATGGATAGACAAATAGTCTAATGAAATAATAGGAAGCACACAAAAAAATCCTATGCATATATGAAATTGTGACATATAACAGAGCTGGCACTATGAATCAGTGGTGGAAGGATGAATTATTAAATAAATGGTGTGAGATAACCGACTTCCCTAGGGGAAAAAAAAGTAGACTCCTACCTTGCACTATTGTACAAAAAATAAATTCCAGACAAAGAGAGAACTTAAATGTTAAAAGGAAATATAAAAGAACATATTTATAATCTTGGGAGTAAGACAGAATTTCTTAAATAATACATAAAAAGCGTAAACCATAAACCACAAAAAGATGATCATATTTGCTTACACTGAAATTGAGAATGTATGCTTGTTCATTCAATTAATAAATAAGTAGATAAACAGAAAAAGCACACCATAAATTAGTAGAAATTTGTTGCATAAAAAACCAACATATATACACTACCAAATGTAAAACCGATAGCTAGCGGGAAGCTGCCACATAGCACAGGGAGATCAGCTCAGCACTTTGTGACCACCTAGAGGGGTGGGATAGGGAGGGTGGGAGGGAGACGCAAGAGGGAGGAGATATGGGGATATATGTATATGTATAGCTGATTCACTTTGTTATAAAGCACAAACTAACACACCATTGTAAAGCAATTATACTCCAATAAAGATATTTAAAAAAAAAATCACTAAGCTAAAATGTAAAAAAAAAAAAAAAAAAAAAAAAACCCAACCTGAGACTTGTATCCAGAACAGTCTTTCTCAATCAAGTTTCTATGAGAGAATTAAGCCCTACAAAAAAATTGAGGGTCTGTTTTCTCCATTCTCTCAAAACATTAAATGGGTTTTGTACAAAACATTGATGGGTTTGGTATTACCCATCAATGAATCTTCTGTGAGGAAAGAAACCACAACCCCAGGACTCTTATTATACATACAAGTAATACTGCAAATACAAAGTCCAGTACACAGTCATGAACTAGGCACACAAAGAAGCAACACATCATGAGTAAGAACTGACAAAACAGATAACAGAAAAAGGTACATTAAGACTTGAGGTATTGAAATTATCAGAGACTATAAAATAACCACACTTTCTATGCACCCTTGCCCAAAAAATAAGATTAAAAATCTTGACTAGAAACTTGAAAATATAAAGAGAAATGTTTTATTGAAAAGAAATAGCAGAAACAACAGAATTTAGAAAACTGAAAAAAATTTACCCAATAACCAAATTAAGAACTCAGTGGGTTGGTATAATGTAATATCAGGTATAGTTAAGGAGAGAATTAGTAGGCTGAAAGATAGATCAAAAGAAACATTCCAGCATGAAGCACAGGTTAACAAAAAGATGGAATACACAGAAGAGTAGAGACAAAGACGATACAATAAAAAGGACTAACAAGTTTAACTGGAATATGAAAGAGGAGAGACAGAATGGAGAAGAGGACATATTTGGACACAACAGCTGAGAATTTCATAGAACTGAAGAAAGATGCTGAATCATAAATTTAAGAAGTCCAAAAGAGCTACCAAGCAGAATAAACATAAAGAAATTCAAAATTAGACTCAACAATTGAAACCACAGAAAGCCAATTTTAAGGAGACTATCAAAGAAACAACAGAAAAAAAGACAAGTTATTTTCAAAGAAGTAACAGTTCACCACAGCTGGCTTCTCAAAAAGTAGCAATGGAAATGAGAAGACAATGGGAACAATGTCCTCAGCAGGCTGAAAGAAAACAGAGGAAACTCAGATGCTATTTCTTAAAAAAGAAATCCTAATGAAGGTCAAATAAAGACATTTTTCAAAGAAACACAGAGAGTTCATCACCACAGAATAGAAAATTCTAAAGGATGTATTTCACAAAGTAGAAAAACATCTCATAGAAGTCACAAATTTGAGAAAGAATCAAGAGCAAATGAAGTGGTGAACACATGGGAAAATCTAAATGGTAACTGATTCTATATAGCCATAAAAAAATAATAATGATGATGTCTTGTGAGGTTTAATGATACATAAAACTAAAGATAGCATTTAAGTAGAGAGAAAGGTAAATGAAGTCAACCTGTTTTAAGATCCTTCTATTAACCAATGTGAAAGTAAAGGTAATGATTAATATTAGATTGAAATTTAAGAAAGCATATTCTTATTTGTAATACAATCACAAAAAGAATAGAAACAGAATGTATGACTTCCAACCTAGTAGAGAGGAAAAAGTGGAATAAGGAAAAAATAGAATGAGAAAAAAATGATCCAAAAGAAGATAATAAATGAGATAAAAAGAAATACCTAATGGGGGTGGGAAAGAAAACATGAAGTAAAATTAAAATGTTAAGTACATTAATTTAATTATACTAAATGTAAATGGGTTTTAAAACTCTAGTGAAAGACAAAGATGAATAGACCAGATTTTACAAATATAAGACAAACTCTAACCATATGCTGTTTATAAAAGACACATTTAAAATATGAGAAAAAACAACGAAAGTAAAAGGATGGAAAAACTCATGCCATACACACACACATATACACACATACACGCTAAGCAAAAGAAACCTAGCATAGCTATACCAGTATTATACATAATTGACTTTAAGGCAAATAAAAAATAAGCATTACAGTTCATGTTGACAAAAGGTACAATCCATCAAAAATATAACAATTTTAAATTAGATATTTCATAATAAGGCCTCAAAGGAAATAAAACAAAATCTGACAGAATGACTACAAGAAATTACACCACCACAGTTGTAGTGGGATATTAGAAAAAGTGAACAGAATTCAGTAAAGAGAAAGAAGATTTAAACAATAGGATTAACAAACTTGATGTAATGCATGTAATGGATAAATATAGAACATATAACTAACAAATGAAGAATATGCATTCTTTTCGAATATGTGAGATATTTGCAAAAACTGACCACGTACTAGACCATAAAACCAACTCCCACAAATATAACAAATCACGTAGAGTAAGTTCTCTGATCATTCAATTAGGCCAAAATCAGAAGCAAAAGGATTACTAGAAATTTTCGTATGACTGGAAATTCTCAAACAAAAACAATTTAATAGCCCAAAAGTCTAAAAAGAAATCATAATGAACTTTAGATATATTTTGATGACTAATTAAAATGTTACCTACACACTGTGGTATGTAACTAAAACAATAATTAAAGGAAAATGTTTTTGATTAAAATATGTATCAGAGAAGAAAGGATGAAAATTAGTGAGTTAAGTAAGCATCCATCTCAAGGTAATTAAAATGTTACCTACACACTGTGGTATGTAACTAAAACAATAATTAAAGGAAAATGTTTTTGATTAAAATATGTATCAGAGAAGAAAGGATGAAAATTAGTGAGTTAAGTAAGCATCCATCTCAGGAGGTAAGAAAAAAGAACATCAATATAAACCAAAAGAAAGTACAAGACAGTAAATAATAAAGATAAACATTCAAAAGTGAGGATCAACATTGACCCCAAATTGGTTCTTTACACAAACTAAAGAAATATACAAATTTCTGTTGAGACTGATTTAAGACAAAAGATATAAAAAGCCAGTCACAGAAATAAAAATGTTTACTTCTACTATAGATGTTATAGACATTAAAAAGATCATAGAAGATATCTGAAACAACTCTGTATGCCAAGAAATTTGAATAAATTTCTGCTAGAATAAAATTTATAAAATCCAGTGTAAAAAGAAATAGAAAACTTGAACAGTCTTACAATCATTAAAGAAATTATACAGGTAATTTTAAAACTTTCAAAAAAGAAAACTGCAGGTATAGATGGCTTCACTCACAAGTTCTCCAAATATTCCAGGAAGAAATAATTTCAATTTTAAACAAGTACTTTCAGGGAAGAGAATAAAAAGGGAAATTCCCTAGCTCATTTTAATTGGCTAAACTACCCTTGATTCCAAAATCTGAATAGAACATTATGAGAAAGAAAAAAATCTTACTAACACGGATACACAATCTTAAACAAAATACAGCAAACCAAATCTATTAATATACAATAATGAAAAAGTTGGGTTTAATTCAGGAATTCAAGGTAGGTTTAACACTAGAAAATCAACTGAAAGGGGTCACAGTAAAAGATTACAAAGCAAAATAAAATGACAGTCTCAATGGTGCAAAAAAGCATGATAAAATTCAACAACTATTCATAATTACAAAAATAAAACTCTTAGCAGACTAGGAACAGAAGGGGACTTCCATAATATAACAGAGGGTATCTTAAAAAAAAAACCAAACCCCAAAACCAAAACCTTTAGCACCTATGTTTAAGAATGAAATGTTGCAAGTTTCCCCTTTAATGATGCCAACTATCACTACTTCTATTTAACATTGTACTCAAGGTTCTAGCCAGTAAGTAAGTTATGGAAAAAAAACAGAAAGGAAGAAATGAAACTGCCAGATGATATAATTGTGTATGTAGAAAAAAAAATCTATACCTCTTATTAGTTTAGCAATTCTGCTGGAAATAAACATTATTGTTCAAAATCAATTCTATGCCCACATAAAAGCAATCAACAATTAGGGAGTTCCCTGGTAGTCTAACAGTTAGGATTTGGCACTTTCACTGCCCAGGTGGCCCAGGTTCAATCCCTGGTCAGGGAACTGAGATCCCATAAGCCGCGTGGCACGGCCAAAAAACAAATAGCAATCAACAATTAGAAAACAATTTTTGAAAAAGATGACATTTATGAGACTATAAAAATATAATGTTATATATATAAAATTTATGTGTATTATACATTATCATAATATATAATTTTATAATATTACTAAAATATTTTTTAAATATCAATGACCAACAATACACCTACAAAAGATGTTCTGGGCCTCTGGTGAAAGCTATAAAAGTTTATGTATGTGTAGAGACATTAAAGAAAGCCTAAATAGTGGGGAGATCTAACATATTCAAGGATTTGGGGATTCAAGCGTGTAAAAATATTAATTTTCCCAAAAACTGATCCATAGATTCAATACAATCTTACTTTAAAATAAGACACTTATCACCAAATTCACAATTAAGTGTATGAAAAAGCAAGCCACAAAAAAAGAAAGAAATCTTTGAACCACTTATAATTGACAATGAGCTTGATCCAGACATATAAACTACTATAAATTACAAGCAAAGGCAGACGATCCAATGGAAAATGGGCAAAAAAACTCTAGATACTTCAAAAGAAAAAATCCAAATAGCCATTTATATGAAAAAGTGCACACCCTCATAAGACATCAGGAAAATGAATGCTAAAATGAGATATAATGATATATTACCAAATTGACAAAAATTTAAATGTTTGAATATTCTAAGTGCAGATGAACGAACATATGAAGGAACGGAAACTCTCATACGGTAGGTGCAAATATAAATTAAGGCAAACCTTTTGGAAAACACCATGGCATATCTAGTATAGAAGAGGGTACACATATATGACCCAGCAAATTCCACTCCTAAGAAATACCCTAAATAAAAGTGTGTACATGCAGACAGGAAACATATAGAAGAATCTATAAGACTGTTATTTGTAACCAAAGATCAGAAACCATTTATGCATCTATCAATAGAATGGGTAAATAAATTGATCTATAGTCGGACAATGGAATATCATGCCAAAATGAAAAATCAGTGAATTACAGCTATTTTTTACAACATGGAGGAATATTAAAGACATAATGGGGCTTCCCTGGTGGCGCAGCGGTTGAGGGTCTGCCTGCCAATGCAGGGGACACGGGTTCGGGCCCTGGTCTGGGAGGATCCCACATGCCGCGGAGCGACTGGGCCCGTGAGCCACAATTACTGAGCCTGCGCGTCTGGAGCCTGTGCTCCGCAACAGGAGAGGCCGCGATAGTGAGAGGCCCGCGCACCGCGATGAAGAGTGGCCCCCGCTCGCCGCAGCTGGGGAGGGCCCTCGCACAGAGGCGAGGACCCAACACAGCCAAAAATAAATAAATAAATAAAATTTAAAAAAAAAAGAACTTAAAAAAAAAAAAAAAAAAAAAGACATAATGTAAAACTAAACTATAGTATTTAGTGATGTAAACTTAGATAGTGAAACTATTAACAAAATTATGCAATTACTTCATTAGTTAGGATAGTAGGTGGCTTGGTGGATAGCTGTGGTGGGAAACAGCAGGCTAAGGATTTCTGGAAGGCGGTCAATGTTCTATATTTTGTCCTGAATTGTGGTTACAAAGATATTCATTTTAAAATCTTTTGTAAACATTTACATTTATGTTTCATGTACTTTTTCATCTGTGGTATATTTCACATAAGCAAGGTTTTAAAAAATGAATAACAAGGTCAACAAAACTGAGAATAGTGGTCATTTTGAGGGGAGAAAGGGATTGAATTGATGGCAAACTGGGAACTTCCATGGAAATTGCAATGTTCTATTTCTGAAGCTGAGTGGTAGGTACACTGCTGTTTCTTCTATTATTATATTTTAACTATACATGTACTTTATATATTATTTTGTATCTACAATAGCAAAATCAAGTACAAGAAAACACTGAAAAACTGGAATTCATCAAAATTAAAAACTTTTCCACTTCAAATGACACCATCAAGAAAGTGAAAAGAGGGACTTCCCTGGTGGTCCAGTGGTTAAGAATCTGCCTTCCAATGCAGGGGGACACGGGTTTGATCCCTGGTCGGGGAACTAAGATCCCACATGCTGCAGGGCAACTAAGCCCATGCACCACAACTACAGACCCCACGCGCTCTGGAACCCATGCACCACAACTACAGAGCCCACACGCTCTGGAAGCCCATGTGCCGCAATGGAAGATCCCGTATGCTGCAACTAAGACCCAACACAGACAAATAAATAAATATTTAAGGGAAAAAAAAGGGAAAAGATAATCCACAGGAGAAAATATCTGCAAATCACATATCTGATAAGGAATTTATATCCAGAATATATAAAAAACTCTTTCAACTCAATAACAAGAAGATGAATAACACAATTTTAAAACATTAAAGGATTTGAATGGGTTTTTTCTCTAAATAAGATATACAAAAAGATGTGCCAATAAGCAAATGAAAAGATACTCTCAGTATCAGTAGACTTTAGGGAAACGCAAGTCAAAACGACAATGAGATACCACTTCATACACACTAAGGTATGAAGTATATATAATAAAAAAGAGATAACAGTGTTGATGGGGATTTAGAGAAATAGGAACATTTATTCATTGCTGGTGAGAATTTAAAATGGAGCAGCCACTTTGAAAAAGTTTAGAAGTTTCTCAAAATGTTAAAGATAGAGATACAATATGACCCAGCAAATCCATTCCTAGGTATCTACCCAAAAGGAATGAAAACATATGTGGACACAAAGACATGTACACAAATGTTCATAGCAGCATTATTCTTAACAGCCAAAAAGTGGAAATGATTCAACTGTTCATCAACTCATAAATGGATAAAAATCTGGTCTATCAATATTTAGGAATACTATTTGGCATTAAAAAAAAAAGTACTGATACATGTCACAACATGAATGAACCTCAAAAACATTATGCTTAGTGAAAGAAGCCAGACATAAAAGATCACAGTGTATAATTCCATTTATATGAAATGTCCAGAACAGGCAAATCTATACAGACAGGAAGTAGGTTAGTTGCTGCCTAGGGTTGGGGCTGTGTTGAAATAGAGGGTGACTGCTAACAGGCTTCAGGGTTCTTTTTGGGGTGATGGAAATGTTCTAAAATTAGATTGTGGTGATGGCTGCATAACTCTGTAAAGATACTAAAAACCATGAAATTGTTCGTTTAAAATGGGTGAATCTTTTGATATGTAAATTATCTCAATAAAACTTTCTAAAAAGTTGTCTAGTAAGCTAGTTTCCATAAATACAATTGCAGTTTTCTGAAAGAAGTCATCTAAAACTTTTAGAAGTTGATCTTGTTCTATTAACAGTTTGTTTACTCCCTGCCTCCCTGTTCTTCCCTCTTTAAGAGGGGAAAATTACAGGGTTGAATGAATATCAATTTATTTAAATATAAAAAGTATAAATCTTCACAGATTAAATATTCTCAACTGCCAAATAACTGAGACTATTTCTTAGGGCTGACAAAGAACAAAATGGATTTTAAAAATGAAGAAAATAGGCTATAAGTAAGGCAACTTTCAAAATTCTAAATGACAGAATATAGACCTTTATACCATAAAGCTTGAGGTAATTAATAATTTTAAAAACAACTTAGTACAAGATAGGCAATATTCTCAAAACCTTAATGTTTCCACAAAATAAATAAAACTCAGAGTACTTCTGTATCAGCTAGTACAATAATCTCAGTTATTAAAGGGTATATCCTTGGAAATATCTGTCTTTCCAGATAAAACTTCTGTAGGAGGGCTGTTTTTACCGTTGATGTGAGGAGGAAACTGCCGGGCCTTGTTAGTTGAGGAACTGATGTTCCTGCAATTGCCATGGCAACTGTCTGGCTTATCATACTTCCGCTCTCACTCTCATAATCATCGGTGGCTATACAGATTGGTCTTCCTCGTTGATTGTGAGTTTCTGGAAAAAAATCACCCAAAAATAAATAAAGAAAACTTCTGTTTAGCTTAATTAACAGCTATTGAGCAAGCAATCCCCTTTCTTATTCTCCTTACTCTTTAAAGAAAAACCTATTAACATATACTGCTTATCATTATATTTACTTCTTTTAAAAAAATAATTTAAATATTTTAAACATTAACTCATTCCTATAGTAATATTTATAGTTTTGTAGAGAACTTTAACTTGCTAGTAAAAGAAGATATAATATATAGTAATAATAATATAAATTTCTGCCTTCAGATAAGGAAACCCGCTTTAGTGATCAAAATACTGGGAAAACTACTCTACTATTAGTCTCTCAAAGGGAAGGAGTTGCTATCTTTGTATCACCAGCACCCACTGATAATACATATTAGATACCAGTAAAATTTTTTTAATTGAACTGGAAGTACTTTAACAGGTTAATTGCTAGTTCAAATGCAACCTACAGTGTTTTCTCTAAGGCAAATGAAGGAATTTAAGTAAATTCTAAAAATGGAAAGCAAGAGGAATAAAACTTTGTGGGTTCCAGTTTTTAAAAACTAACAAAACTTCAACTTATTAACCCAGTATTAGCAATAAACATCATTGTTGTTATTCAGGTGAATATTAATTTCAATTTTATGTATATGAATAAAATTGAGACTGAGGGTGGTGGACATCTGGCAAGTTTTCTCATATTGTTTTTTTCAGATAACAGTATACACTCACAAAAAAAAAAACCCCTATTTCCTAATAGGTAGGTATAGAAATGCTATAAAATCATTATTTAAAAATCTGTCATAAGAAATGCTTACAGAAACCTTGCAGTGAATTTTCTCACATAGTCAAAAGTTTTTCAGAAATATGTTAAGTATTTACAGTGTACCTACGTCAGTGTAAGTTTCCTTATATTTCTTTTCCTAAAATAAGATCACCTTTGAGATATTTTCTAATACTTTTAAACACTGAGATTTGCCTTTAGGTTGTCTTAAATATACTAAGTACCTGTAAAATCATACAGCTGAGGAACAGTTTCCATGATAATGCCAATCAGAGGTAGATACAACATAGCCACCCGAGCCTTTATCTGGGGGTCAGAGTACCGTGGGTCTGAGTCGTGACTGGATAGTAAATTGTGTACCATATTGATGACTTTCTTATGCAATCCAAACAGTCTATTTAAAAAGAAGATGAAGAAGCAGCTGCAGTAAGGTCACAGAGATTAGTTAATATCTTTAGAGCAAACAGTAAGTCATGGTACTGAACCACTTTATTCAGCTTCTTAACTTTGCCACATATTTGCATGTATTCCTATAAAACACTTCTCATTTTAAAATTAATCAATGTCCAAAAAATAAATAAAATTAATGAATATCTCACTGTACAAAATAAGAACTGAGGGAAAAGGAAATACTATACAAATTCACTTAAGAGTAAATCTGAATATTTTTTCATTAACTCCTTAGGGCATTTTAATATTAAATAACTTAAAACCAGTTACGGTTATATTTTAAAGCAAAAAAAGTAAATTTTAAGTAGTTGTAAATTTTATTTCATCAAATAAAATCTTTTCACATTTAACCAAAATAAACTTTTATTTCCTTTATCTAAAAGAAAAATCCTCTACCTAATGGGTTATGTAGTCCATGGCTAGGGTTGCCTTCGACATCTCTATTTAAACTGAACTTCCTTGCTCATTTGGGCTCTTACAACTTTCTAGACTCTCAATCCCGAGTTTCAACTGGCTAATACACTAGCAAGGATCACTCTCATCTTCACACTTTTTTGGCTTCTCTTCTTAGACTGAAGCTGCTTTGACTATGAAAACCATTCTAAAGAAAAATTCATCCAACTTCAACTGCCCTTAATGCTGTACCTGGCAGCTGTTTCAGACCTTATTCTCTCTCCTTAAGCCTCTCACCATCAATCTCAATAGAAGACCTTACCTCCAACTTCCTTTTAGGAAAGAAAAGCTGTTCTGAATTTGCTCTGGCCAGGTCTTTTAACACATCTCCATCTTTATAGCTACCAAATCATCTTTCCTTTCATCTCAGAAAAAATTCTTTCTTCAATAGCTTCAATGTCCCTCCTCACTAAGTTCTTCCCTTCTTTCCTATCTTGAAAATACATGTTCACTTGAAACTAGTTTGCTCTGGCTTATTTATAGTATTTCTCTTAGTAATAAACTATTATATGATTTCTCTAGTAATAAACTTCCTGAATGTGCAGTATATATCAAGTGTTTTTTTTCCATTTACTTCCTAATATCTACTCTCTTTCTCTGAAACTAAAAGTTTTTGAATGCTTACCACATGGTACTGTACCCCTTTCATCATTTAATAGCTAAATGATTTTTCAAAGATACTTAACTTCTATTTCCCTATCTATGTATGAAGGTAATAACCTACCTCATAAGGTGGCTGTGAAAATTAAGTTACATAATTTATGTAACATGCTTATTAGCACAGTGCCTTGCACACTGCCTTTTTCAGTAAATATTAGCTTTTCTCTTTTAAGATCACACAGCAGATTTAAAAGCTAGGACTTGAAACCAGGTATTCTTCCTCCGGGGCTCTTGAGCTTATCTACCATTTTACGTAGCTGTGTATGAAATCTAGCTGGAGATTCTTCTTCCTTCCAGTTTTTATTCAGAAAGTATATTTTTAAATATTGTCAAGAACTCCATCTAATGAACATATCTCAGATTTCATTTTCTAGCTCTCTACTTGACACTTTGTCATCTTTTATGTTTTCTTCTCAGTATTTTCTCCAGAGAGTTCCCATTATTCCTCATATTCTCCATCATTCTTCCCAAGTCTCAGATTCTGATCATTTGCCTTTTATGTTCTCCCTTTCAACTTGTATCACCAGTGATGATTCCCAAACCTGGGTATATATTTAACATCTCTCAGCAGCTACCAGCGCCAGACTTCAACCTATCTAAACTCTACCCACTGGTCTTCATGAAGCCTTTTCATGTGTCTACATTACTCAATCACATTCAGCCATTATACACATACACACACACACACACACACGCATGCAGGACCTGTCATATCCTATGCTAGATGTTGGAGATAAGACATTGTCCCTGTTCTTAAAGAGCTTGCTTTAGCAAGAGAGAAACACAGACACAAAAATAATAACTCAATTTTACAAATGCTATAATAAAGGTGCTAATCTTCTTCAAAACTGGGTCTGTACTACAAAATTTGCATTTAACCATAGTATCCTGTTTCAACGTTGTAACTTTCTAACTGCAATGAAAATTTCTAGAGCGCAAATCTTTGGTCAATATTAGAACATATGGGGCTTCCCTGGTGGCGCAGTGGTTAAGAATCCGCCTGCCAATGCAGGGGACACGGGTTTGAGCCCTGGTCCAGGAAGATCCCACATGCCGCGGAGCAACTAAGCCCGTGCGCCACAACTACTGAGCCTGCGTGCCACAACTACTGAAGCCCGTGCGCCTAGAGCCCATGCTCTGCAACAAGAGAAACCACCGCAATGAGAAGCCCACGCACCACAATGAAGAGTAGCCCCCGCTCACTGCAACTAGAGAAAGCCTACACGCAGCAACAAAGACCTAACACAGCCAAAATTAAATAAAATAAATAAATTTTTAAAACAATATTAGAACATATTATTGCTACTCAAGGAATTATTTTTGATTACTTAGCAAGCAGAAGGAATAAAAAGAAACAAAATCCTCTTAAGGGTCTATCTAAGACAATGTATGTTGTATTTTATCTATGTAAATATAAAAAGAATGTAAAACTTAGAGATGTGAGTCTCTCATAGTCAATCATTCATTCACTGAATTAACATATACTTATCAAGTGTCCACTCTGTACCAGACACAATTCTAATGCAGTGGGAATACAGCAGTGAATAAGAAAGAAAGTGCCTGCTCTCATGAGCTCACATTCTAAGGGAAGGGGACAGATAATGAACAAACAAGCAAATTTCAGGTAAGTGCCTTGTAGAAAATAAAACAGGCTTATCTGGTTAAGAATAATTGTGGCAACGGCAACACAGCTGTTAATTCAGACTGGGTGGCCAATGACAGTCTCATTGAGAAGATACTCTTTGAGTGGAGACCTGAAGAATCACAAGGAGGAAATTCCTATGTAGAGATCTTAGGGCAATTTCAGCCTTGCTTCAGGCAGAGAAAAGTCCTAGTCCAAAAGCCCTAAGGTGGGACTGGGTTGGGCCCATTAGAGAAACGAAAAGAAGGCCAGGATGGCTAGATTTTAGTATGTGAGGAGGGAAGAGAGTGGCAGTGTAGACAAGAGCTAGATATATAGGGCTTTGAGGTCCATTATTAAGTCTGAATTTTATTTTAAATGCTATTTTAAAAACACACACTTTTACTATTTTAAAAGTTAAGTGTGCTTTTAAACACATTAAAGAGTTTTAAGCCAGGAAGTGACGTAATTTAATTTTCATTTCTAAAAGACCATGTAGGCTGCTGGGTAGAAAAGGGATTTTAGGGAGGGAAGAATGGAAGCATGATTAGGGGAGCAGCAGTAAAGACGGAGAGAAGTAGCTGAACTTGGGATACATTTTGGAGATAGTATTAAGGCATCTGCTAATGGACTGGGTGCAGGAAAGAGTGAGAAAAGGAGGAAACAAGCAACAGTAAAAGCTTATAATCCTGTATATTACTATTTAAAGCTCTTCCAGTTATCTTTTTTAACTCAATAGACAAAGTAGTAGTGAACACAGTTATCACGGCTTTCAGACTTGATAGAAAATCTTTCCAAGTGTCAAAGGACCAACTCTGAAGACCAGCTGGAAGAGATAAAAAAGAAGAAGTCTTTCATAGGTCCTATACTGTTCCACAGAAATGTATCTATTTTAATAGAACTGATCCTTCATGTGAGAAAGAAACCTCATCACAAAAATAGTTGACTGTTAGAATTCTCTATTTTTTATCAGACACTGCTGAACACCTACACAACATCTCCTTCCCCTGTCTTCCTTCCTAATAGAATGTAAAAATTTTCAGGTATACATTCCTGCCCCTGTGACTCAGGGGAAGCTGACTCCATTCCCCCAGTTTCTAAAGTAGATAGATCCAATCAGACTAGCCCTGCTACTTAAAGCAGACAGCCAGTAAAGCTGTTTCATTACCAGTGTGAGAAGAGATAAATGTTAATTAACTAATTGCTTCCTTAACTGAGAAGGTCTACAAAAAAAAATATCATATGAACTAAACACTTTTTAGTGACAGCTGATTTACATTTAGGCATGAGGTCCTTACCTTCCACTTTGTAACAAACCACCCATGAACCAAAACCAGTCTAAGCACCACATCTGAGTAGAAGTGATCTAATCCATCCAGGAACCTGGCATTGCTCTGGTGACTGTAACAGTACCGGATAGGCAAGTGAGCCAAATCAGCCCAAAGAAAAGATGTGCATTGCATGCTTGAAAGAGGGTTTTTTCCCTCTGTCCTCTGCTGGACATGAACAATAATCTAAGCTCAATTGACAGAGCAACTATCTTACAGTCATGAGAGGCACACTAGCCTCAGGATAAAGCTGAGGGGTTTCTAGTAGAAGTAAGAGATATAAAGAAACAGAACCCTGATAACATCATTGAGCTGCTGATTATAGTGTGCTAAAAACCTTACCTTTCTTCCAATTATGAAAAAATAAATATCCTTCCTTTAATAAAGCCAGCCAGTATGAAGAAAGGTTTTCTGTTTCTGGTAACCAAACTTATCCTGATGTATCAAGTAAAAATACTGGAAATATAGAGTCAAATGATTGAGATATAACAGTTATTAAAGAAAGGTAGTATGTTTAGAAGTGGTTTTCAGAGTGATTTTTTTCAAACAATGGATCCTTACCCCCCCCCAATGACATTATATTCATTTATCAATGGCAAAATATAAGAGTGGTGGCAAGCAGGGGTGGGAGACCCAGGGTTTCACCCACTTCGTCTGTCCTCTCCACACTCCAATGTCTACACCCCAACCCCATCCTACATGGAAGCACATTAAGGACCTTTTCAGAACCTTACAGCTCTGCAGAGCACAGTGTGAAAAACTGCTTCTTAAAACTATATTCCTAACACGAGAAGTTGCTGTTATGAAAAAAACTCATGCCTTTCATTTGCAGAAGCTTTAGCCTTTGACAGTTTACTAAGCATTCACTATGTCCCTATCGCTAAGAACTTTAAAAGCATCCTTTTTCATTCGTTCAACAAATACATCATAGGATTCTTAAAAAACCTGCTCAAAAGTATCTCCTTTTGTTCTCTGGAGCTCTTACTTCAGGTTAAACTGCATTACAAACTCCTAATGATACTATTATGGAAAAAAAAAGCAATTATTACCCAAATGAGTTACAGTCATTCAGATTTTTGAAAATAGCTGTTAAGATAGAAATACCCTATAGGGATCTTAGATCACAACACATTTATAGAAAAGCTATTTCTATAAATTCAAATCATCAGACAATATACTCTTCTTACTATATCAATTTCCAGTAATTCTTTAAAAGTATACACAATTTTGGAAGTTTCTAAAACCTAAGTACATTGGTTTATAGAGCAAATTTTGAAGTACATGCTACAGAGTATGATGGCAAATCATAAATTTTCCTCACAAGGAATCAAACAGATTAGTCTACTTAACTGAAATGTGCCTGCTGTATATCAGCAAATCTAAAAGTCCATCTACTAATATGCACAAATATTTTACGTACTACTAAGAAGGAAAAAAAGGCCACCAACTAAACCATGATACAATGTTGATTTCAAGACAAACATCAAATTCAGAGATGACAAAAAATGTCTTTCTTAAAACTGATGAAATATAGAAATAACATGAGTATGGAACTTAGTGAACACAGAAGTAGAAGAAGAGTGGTAAACAGTATTCTTTTGATTCCTAGGAAGTTAAGTGGATACTTCTGTCCCATTTTCCAAAATCAAATTGATACTCTACACGGCAAAAACTGGTCTACTCACCCTTCAGCATCAGGGTCTAAAATGACAGCCAGCTCTGTTAACACAAGTCCTGCCAAATAATGTTGCTGGCGGAAAGGCACAGACAATTCAAACATATTTGCAATCTTCTGGTCTTGCACAGTGGTAGAAAATCCAGAACTCTGTTTGGGAGTGAGGTAGAACAAAACTGTAACAGCTATGCAACAAAACATTCTATAGACAGAGCACTACAACAAATGAGATGTGAGCATTATCTGAAAGTGAGAGGTTATTTTTACATTACTATTATTAACATTGGAGAAAGTAACTGCTCTTACTTTTGGTATAGGAAACTATGATGAAATAACATTTTTAATTATTTTCAATTTCCTTTTTCTCATATTAAAATTTTTTCATCTGCTTTTTCCTTTATACTTTTAGCCACTTAATGTTTCAATATCATACTCTGAAGGGAAAAAAGGAACTAAATCCATATGATACATTATGTACTCACTGCTGAGTACAAGAGAAATATTCATAGTCAAGGCTATCGGTTTCCAGAGAAATTTCAAATACTAATGAAGTTGTTTTTCAGGGAAAACACTATCTCTAGAAAATTACTATTTTTTTTGTCCACTCACTGAGTTTTTAAAACTTTTTTAATACTGTAAAATAGCATCCCCCCCAAGATACAGCTTAAGGCAAGAATGTCCTCAATCTCATCACCCTTAATCCATATTCAAGACCGCCCATGCGAGGTTTCTTAGAAGAACAGACTTCAGATTTCTCTATGGAGAAATCATCTTCCTAATAAGCATATACAACTATCCTTGCCCCCACCTCCCGAAGAGTGATGTCTCTGTCATCTATTAGAATCTGAAAATTCTGCAGTTAGATGAGAAAGTAGGGAACAAGATAATGGAAGAAATTCTGTTAATTTCTTGGCTGAATGAGATGTTCAGCAGGGAGTCAGGTGTAAACAAATGTATTTCATTAAAGGTTTTAGGAACTGTACCTTTGATTAATTTGTACTTGACTGTGTAGCCACATCTTTGACAGAGGATGGGGGAAGGGAGCAAAAGACTAGCCTCATTTGTTATTGGAAGAAGTGTGTCCTAGCCAGGTAAAAGTATGTGGAAATAGGCTGATCCTTAAGAATTTTTGCAAAGGTAAAATGAAAAGTTGGGGGTGTTCTCTGATGTTTTCTAATCTTTCTAAGTAAAGTTTAAAATTTTCTTAAACATCTGAGATTGATCTAGTGTAGGGAATTACTTTCAGGAATTAAATATCTCCAAAATAAACTTATAAAGAGTTCATATCCACTTTGACTTTAGACATTAAGAGCTTAAGGAAGTAGCTTGTTTGCCTTAGGAATTATATAGCAAGAAGATGTTTCACTAGGAGGGAACATCCAGGCTTCTCTGATACAAAAACCACAGAATCGCTTCATTTCAATCTGTATGACAGGACACATAATAACTGCTACGATAACCCTTTTTCATCTTCAGAGCAACTACTAGGCACCCTGTGAAAACCCATAAACACCCATCTAGTTTCCTTTGGGTTGTCTGGATACAAGAGAGGCAGGTAGGGCTTTGCCAGGACTGCACTGCAGTTTGACTTCTTTCTCTGCTAAATTATGCTTCATTCCCCTTCCTTTCACAGGTATTGACATCTAATAAATACCTTGTCCCCCAAACTCAGTCTGTGTCTGCCTCAAACAAACACAACTTGTGAAAACATCAAGTGAGTTTATGTAGCTGAATTCACTCCCTTGTGCATGAATCGGTAAGAGGGGTACAACAAAGTGGTTAGAACTTGGGCCATAGAATAAGCCAACACGTGCCATGGTTCAAAGCCTAGCTCTGCCAGTTTTTACTATGTGACCCTGGGTAAGTTACTGACCTTTCTGTGTTTCAGTTTTTTTCACCTGTAAAATGGGGATAATAACAGAACTTACCTCCTGGAGTTCCTGTGAGGAGTAAATGATTAATACTTATAAAGCACTTAGTATGGAGCCTGTCACACAGCTATTATTCAACAGTGTTACTCTTCATGTTTTCCAGTGTTTAGAATGCTTTTTCCACAAGTGTGGACTTAAAAAAATTTGTTTTCATACATTTTGCATACCTGAGATGTTGCAGAAGAAACAGAAGGTGATGGTGACGCAGGTGGAGTTAGCAGGCTGCAGGGTAAGTTTAAGGTAACATAGTGCTCATGGCTGCAGATGATGCGCAGAAAATCCAGCCTCAGGGACACCAAGACACTTGGAGTTGGTAATGAATAAAGCTTTGAAGATACCTTGTAAGCATTGCATAAATAAGAAAACACCAATTGAACATATCATTTCTCTACTACCAATACCAGAATGATGGATTAAAGAATTAAAGAACAGTACTCAGTGAGCAGTTTTGAATTCTGTGGTTTAAATAACAGTATCGGCTTTTTCCAAAGTTACTCCTAAAATAAAAAATTTGGAACTACAAGATTTACTGTATAAATCCACTGACTAGGTGCATTCTTAAAGCCACATTCTTATATTCCCAATATAGCATTAATATTTCCACTTCTCAAAGATATACTTTATGAAGAAAAAGTATACCACCAAAATAACTTCCTAAAAGAAATTATCCATTCTTTTTACAGCACCTTGTGTTAACCTATATTTATAATTATCTATTTTCCCAACTACACCCATTAGCTACTTGAGGAGACATATATAGACTGACTTATTTGAATAGTTTTAGCATCCCTAGAGTCTAGTTTAATGTTTGGCAAATGTAGGAGGCCAATGCTTGAAGAATAAAGACAGGACAGGTTTGGGGAGCAATAATACATGAAATTTCAGGGAAAAAGTAAAAATAATACATAGTGTTGCAAATACTTGCAAATAGATCAGTGCCCACGCATAGTTTTAACTTCTCTATTAAAAGAAACATACAATAATGGCATCCAATAGAACAGAGCTTCAAAATTCTAAGTATTAGACTGCCAAATAGCATTTTTAACCAGTAGTTCCCCAAAACTAATCTGTGGACCAGCAGGGAGTACTTTATAAGCACTGTTTCCCACACTCCCACCCCCACCACCAGGGTTCAAACTCCTCAGAAATGCTGGGATGGGGCACAGAGATCTGTACATTTTTAAAGCTCCCTTAAAATGTAATTCTAGGATGATTATACAGCTCACTACCCAAATGGTCTATCAGGACGAATAACTAATGTTTTCTAAAAGCCAGGTTTCATTAATCATTTGATAAAAAATTTAAAACAAAACCAGCTGTTTGTAGAAAACTTCTAGGATACTTTTAGTTTAGAAGAAGCTAGATAATGATATCTGTGACTTGGGTAAACATCTACTCATGCTTCTAAACTCTACAATGTCTAGGGCTTCATCATGAGGAATACATAGCAAAATGCAACTGCTTTAAAAATCACTTAAGACAGAAAAAGTTGGGTTAGCTGTTCATTCAGTAAAAATGCTACTCTTGCATGGCATCTTGGGGCTGCTTTACATTTAGACTACTGACTTGATGGTATACTTCTGAATGAGAATCAAAGAGTCATAAGTGGGCCAGTATAACTCAATGAAAAGCCAGCTGTACTGACAGCAGCTTGCCATAGTCCTGTGTCCTAATAAATGTAATTTATTTTCCCTTACTAATAAAAATATGCCACTTTTTAAAAACATCACCATATAAATGTGTTCTTGAAAAATATCTTAGCTCCAGCCCTAAAAGAGCAAACGCAGCATTTAAATTATTTGATTACTAATTATTACTAATTATACATTACCTGTTTATAGCAGGTCTTTATAAGGCTAAAGACAAATCCTCTGTCCATAACAGACAACAGATCATTGAGAAAGAATGCAAGGCTTGTGTTGAGTCTCTCAACCATTTCTGTGTCCTGGGAAACAATTAAAAGAAAAACAAATATAGTTTAACGTGTGCTTGAAACACAGATTTAGTTTAAAAAAATAAGTTACCGTTACCTTCTGAAATCGTGAAACTATATCACTAGCAATTGTGCTGACAAGAGCAGCAATGTCATCCATGAAACGTTCTGGAAAACGACTTTTCCTTGGTGCATCAAGTTTATCATTAAAGTATAAATGGTGCACCATGCTCTTTACCTGAAAAGAGAAATAAGCCATTCGTTTAATTTCTTATGGATGTAATGAACAGTTACAGAGATTCTAAACATTAGGGCTATTTTTGTCAACATACCATGTAATTTAACAGATAGATAAAATACTTTTAACTCATCAAATATTTTGAAAAAGTTCCCTACAATATTTTGTATGCGCTAGAGAAATATCAAACACAATACAACTCAATCTCTGTATCAGCTTCATGACATTATCCTGGCTATCAGTGGGAAAAAAATTATGGGTATGTCAACAGAAAAAAATTTCATCCTTTAAAATTATTTTAAATTAAATCTTTCCAAGACTTAACAATTCTGCCATTCCATGTCCCCCCAACTGTTAGCTCTGAGAGGTTAGAAACCTTGACTGCATGTAGTATCTTTAGCACCTAGCATCTCGTGGCATATGGTGGGTGGGTGTACATTAAATATTGATGACTAGATATTAAGAATAAAATGTTAGGTAAAAATTAAAGTGGTTTCAATTTACCAAATACTTTTAGATATGGATTCTTATCACAACAATGTGTTAACGGTACTAAAATTTTTTAATTCAGGGAAATTAATGACAAGGTTTTACAGTTGGTAAATAACAGAGCCAAGTCAAACTATTTCATGTTTAAGAAATCTGAACATACATGTAAGACTATTAAAAAAAAGTCATTTGATCTTATATTAAAAGCACATGAATTACAATTTGGTGTTTATTCTCTAGGGGAAAAAAATGATGCCTATCACTTACATATGGTCCCTGATTTATTTTTTTTTGTAGATTAGCAAATCTCTAGAAGAAATGTCTTTTTAAAAATCTTTTACTGAAAAAAAAAAAAAAAAATCTTTTACTGAAGTATAGTTGATTTACAATGTTGTGTTAGTTTCTGGTTACAGCAAAGTGATTCAGTTATATATATATATTCTTTTTCGTATTCTTTTCCATTATGGTTTATTACAGGATATTGAATATAGTTCCCTGTGCTATACAGTACGGCCTTGTTGTTTATTTTATATACAGTAGTTTGTATCTGCTAATCCCAAAGCCCTAATTTATCCCTCTCCCACCCCCTTTCCCCTTTGGTAACCATAAGTTTGTTTTCTATGTCTGAGTCTGTTTCTGTTTTGTAAACAAGTTCGTTTGTATCATATTTCGGATTACACATATAAGTGATATCATATGGTATTTGACTTTTCTCTTTGACTTACTTCACTTAGTAGGATAATCTCTAGGTGCATCTATGTTGCTGCAAACGGCACTATTTCATTCTTTTTTATGGCTGAATAGTATTCCAATGTATATGTATTCCACATCTTCTTTATCCATTCATCTCTCGATGGATATTTAAGCTGCTTCCGTGTCTCGGCTATTGTAAATAGTGCTGCTATGACATTGGGGTGCATGTAACTTTTTGAATTAAGAGTTTTCTCTGGATATATGCCCAGGAGTGGGATTGATGGATCATATGGTAGCTCTATTTTTAGTTTTTTAAGGAACCTCCATATTATACTCCATAGTGGCTACACCAATTTACATTCCCACCAACAGTGTAGAAGGGTTTCCTTTTCTCCACATACTTTCCAGTAATTATTATTTGTAGGCTTTTTAATGATGGCCATTCTGACCGGTGCGAGGCGATACCTCATTGTAGTTTTAACTTGCAGAAGAAATGTCTTCTAATCCTCAACATAAGTAACATTCAATGCTGAGAATGATTCTATGGCATACTCTGGAAACTTCCATTGTTTCTTTTCTTTCTTTCTTTTTTCTGTCTCTTTTTTGTTGTTTTGTTTTCCTTTGTTTCTTATTTATTATTTTACATAATTTTTTTGGAAGAAAAAGTTTCAGTGATTTCAGCTTTCTAGAAGCTAGAGAGGAAGGTCCCTAGTGCCAGAATGCCTAAGTTTGAATCACAGCTCTGCTGTATACAAGCTATGTATACTTAAACAAGTCACTTAATCTCTCTGTGCCTTGGTAATCCCTAGCCCATAGAGCTGTGCTACCATACTGTACATACTTAATAAATGTATATTGCTTTTGTGTATATATGTATATTGCTTTTGTGTTTATGCTGTGTGTATAGATATTTATTAAAATATTAATTCATTTATTTGTTTTAATATCATTTACTGAATTAATAGAAAGTGTTGTTGTTTTTTACTGGCTGTGACTGGCATTTCCCTAAGAGCTTTCTAACCATAAAAGCAGTAGGTATCTATAAAGCTCTTTTTATCTGGTATGAAATCAATAGTACTGCCATTATACACTAGCATGTTCAGACTAAGAAAGAATGTATCACAGGTTTCCTTTAAAAAGATAGTTAGCTTCTGCAACTATCCCTAAAAATATAGTTTAAATTAGCTTTATAACTCCATCTAAATTGTGCTGATTGTCCACAGTGTTTATTGACAGATGTAGGAAAGGTAATTTTGTCTTGGAGGCACATGTAAAACCATAAGATGGGCAATAGGAAAAGATTCTAGGATAAAATCATGAGCTAACACAAAATTGTTTAATAAGAAAAACAAGGAATGTGTTTAGTTTGCTCACCATTAACTCAAAAAAGAACCAGGCTTGTTGCAAAGCTGATTCCCGAACGCTGCCACTGCAAACAACCCACTGCAAAGCCAGCTCCTCATGAAATAGCTATCCAGAAGTAAATCCAAAGTTATTATCAGTGTCAGGTCTGCTGGTAACACAAACCAAATAATGCAAGTACAAATGAAGATATAATGAGAATAAGCAAAATAAGGCATGTGAACCATTCAATGATGCAGTGAGGACACCCATTAACGAAACGGCTATTTATACACGTAAGACAGTGGCATGTTGAATAGCTGAAAAAATTACATGTTATCTTGGAGTAAAATGTAATTTTAAAAGGACAGGTGGGAAATAGGCTCCTAAATTGTACGTGCAAAAAGAAACTAGACCGAAAACTCACAGTTACAAATAAAATCTGGCTTGTGCCTTACATACATATTTCAGCATATGCAAATACATTCATGAACTTTGCTGGTACAATTTAGGAAATACCTTTAAAAATTTAAACTTTGATATCAGCCATTAATTTTCAAGTTTTCAGGTATTTAAAGTCTTTTTATTAAAATAGCAGAAATTTCCTGCCTTATAATGGATATGCATACAAAGCATTTGCACAATAGTGTATATTAATATGAAAAAGGACTAACAAAACTGTGCATAAGGGAAGCAAATCAACATATCTTACTAAGAGTGATAATTTTTCTAACTCATCTTCCTTTCCCTGGAGATTTAAAACACAAAACAGAAGCAGTTACAGAAACAGAATTAAGAGTTGATACAATTTTTTTGGTACTAAAATTTAATGATCAAATTTAATGCACTAAACTCTAAAAACAGTCATCTGCAAAGATATAAACATTATAATAATGTAAAAGAGCTTGCAATGGAGAGGTATGCCCAAAAAGACATCAGACAAGCAATGTTTGCTCAAATGTATTTTTTAAAACAGTGCAATTATTGTAACATCTCATACTGGTTATGTAAAGAATCCTTACATCTACTTAATTGTTGGAATTATTTTCCCCCTACATGGACTATCTTCATATGAATCTACCTTTTTAGTTGGTAAGCGTCCCGTTAATGTTTGTAAGAAACTTGACGTCTCTGTGTGCGAAGACATACGATTACAACTTCGATCCATAGCCTATGGAGTGAAGATGAATGAATGACGAGATACCATTAAAGTCTGCTGTGGATGACTATGCAGTTCAAGGATTATATACAATTTTTTACATAGAGCTTTACTGTCATTTTAACAGCCATCTGTTTTACTGCTCATCCCATTTTCACTATTTTAAGTTGCTTTGATGACAATGCATTAGAAGTATCAAAATGGCTTCTATTTATTTTATCTTTAAAAGATAAGTATTTTAATGATTATATAAATTCAGAGTGCTGCAAAGAATGAAACTTTTATCTGTGTGATCTATACACATGCATGTATCTAGTAAGAAAATGTAAAAAGTAAAAACATACTTCTCACGGGTCTCGGACCAAAAAGAGAAATCAAGAATTTTATATTTAATTAAAAAATTAAAAGTTTAGAATAATTTCTTTCATGTTTCACTATCATCAAAAATTACGATTCAGGTTAGCCATATACTATATTAAATATAAATCATTTATAATAAATTTGCAATTAAAATTTTTCTTGAAGAACGAGAGCATTGTCCTCCAAAGCCAATACACAGATGAGAAGTATATTTTGAGGAATCATGCAGTATTAGCTATCAAGCAATTAGACTTAAGTAAGCAAAACCTAGTACAAATAAGTTACAACAAATTTCATACTTTGCAACACAGTACAGATTAAAACAGATTTTTGCTTCTGGTACTTAATCTTACAGCATGGGGATCATATACTGTTCATATTTAATTTCAGCTTATTACCAATATTTCTAGTCAGTGATTATGAAGAAAATGACAAGATAGTAAATGCTAAATGACAATGATACAATAGCTACACTTTAAACCAAAAGCGAATGGAAAACTGTCAGGTTTTTTCCACACAAAAAATTTTTAAATTCCTACTAAAGATGCGCTACCCCAAAAGTAGAAACTGTTATCAAAGCCATCAATTGCATAAGCAGCAGGCACTGAAACATCAATGGGGTGTACAGGAGGGAAGGAGAAGGAGACAGGAAATAGGAAAGGAGAGTATTACTGGTGCAATTGGTGGTATTCATGCATAGCAGTTGGAAAATGTGCTAGGTAAACAAAAATACACACTTTTTAATTATTAAAAAGCAAGCCACTGAAATCATAGTATATACTAAAAAGTAATGTTCTAAAGGGAAACATCAGCAGCCAATAAAGAAACCTCTAATATAAACACCACCTGTGTTGATTCTGCACTTGGACTGGGGTTGGATCCCCATGGGGCAGCTTTTGGACCACCAGTGTTAACCCAGGAATTGGAGCGGTCTAAACCCTAAGCATATAATAGAAAGCAGTTGGAAAGGAAAGAAATATTACATGTGGCATGCTATATTCTTAAAGAAATCCAGACTTTCCAATGCAAACATGTTTTTAATTAGTACTGTTAAAGCAACCAAAATTTTTAGGCATCTACAGAATATTAGTTCATCAAAATTATCTCATTACATAATTTTTTAAAAATCACAAAGAAAATTAAGTATAGCATTTAAAGGTAATTTCTCTTTATATAAAGGGATCACCTTTAGGTATCAACAACTAAAGATCCCACAGCACCATCCCCCCAAACTCTCTTCAAAGATGGTACAAGTTAGCAACAGACAATTTCCTCTAAATCTAACTAGGGTTTAAAAGAAAAAAAAAAAAAAAAATGGAAGAAGAAAAACATTCCAATCTTGTCTAAAAGACTAATTTTATTCCATCTGTCATCAACTGAAAACTTCTGTGTAGCAATACTCCATAATTCTATTTGAACTTGCCTCCTCTTTTAGGGACCAATAAGAAAAATTAAGTAAAAAATTAAGAAAAAAAAGATGCCCGATATTTGCTCCTTCATAAATATGATGGTAGATTTGGAGTTGTGCTCAGTCTTATCGTGCTTGTTGAAATTAAACATAATGGGCTACTTTTTTATATAAAAATCGTAATGAAAAACATTATGCTAGGGCTGTCTGTAGGAATTGTATCTTCATCATCACTATCATTAATTTGAAGTTAATTTAATATGCTATTAATGTGTATGACCAGAAGTGAATTATGTCTGTCTTCTCTGAAAGAGGTTATTATGATCCCAGGTAAAGGGAACTGGGGCTTTACTTCAATTTCTTAAAATTGATCATTAGAATCACCTGAATTATACAATTCAGATTCTGGCCCTTACCCCCAGAAATCCAGATTCAGCAACATGGGCTGGGCCCTGGGAACCTACGAATAGAACTGAGCAAGGTATAAGAGATTTTTAGAGGACTGCTGAAGACAACACAAGACAAGCCAACTAAAAATATTAGGGCCTGAGTATGAACCCAAACCAGAAAGCGCCAAAGAAGGATAGGTAAAAGAAAAGAAAGAGTAAACAGTGGTAATCAACTCTATGTAGACATTAGTATCACCTGGGAAGGTTAAGGACAACCACCACCACAAATATGCAGGGCCCTACCTCTAAACAGTTAAATAACAATCTCTGGGAGTGAGGCCCATGCATGTATATTATGGGAAGGAGGAGCTAGGGGGGAAGGGAAAGGGAGGGGAGGAGGAAAGGGGAGGGGGAAAGAGGGAAGACAAACTACTAGCTCTCAAGGGCTTAGCTTTTAGGGAGAATATTTCCCCTCCTTTTCTCCCTATTTTTTCCAAAAGTACAAAGAAGTTGAAATGATGCAATAACTACCCATTTCCCCTCATTTTTGACACTGAATGTGTAAGATGAGAGTTAAAATTCAAATCCAGGTTCTACTGCTTACTAACTGTAAAATCTAAGGTAAGTTACCCAATCTCTTTTTCAGTTTCTTAGCTACAAAATAGGAATAATGGTAAGTGTCTCCCTCATACTGTAAAGATCAAAGTAAATAATGGAAGTAAATCACTGAATACAATGCCTCAAATATAGTAAACTCTTAAAAAATAGTTTTAACAAAAACTTGCCATACATGTTTTTTTCAAATGCTTCCTAGCAAAGTAAATTGGGCAATATTCAAATACTCATAAAATTATGTAATCAATAGATTTGTTTAAAATAAAATACCCCATTTTATAGGTATTAATAAAGACTTCTCAGAACCCCATTATATTATTTCAAATAAAAGCAAATCAGCACACAATATGTTTTTCAGATAAGTTAAAACAAAAATTTTCAGTCTCCCAAATTATGTCACTACTCATGTTACAAAAAAAAATAACAAAATATAAGCATCTAATTTCTGCAAAATTACAACTGTGCTCTCTCTACCATAAATTTCTACAAAAAGAGAAACAATAACTCTGCCGTACTCATAAGTTCACTTTTTAACTTCTTGCTTAATAATTTCCTTTAAAACTAAGGCACATGCTAATGAGTAATGTGAGAATAAACAATAAATCTCTTTGTGCCATTAATTATACATTATATCCACAATACTGAGGCACTGAACAGTTATAATCACATCAAGTCAAAGCCAACTGTTTAAAGAAAACTGGTGGCCAATTTATTTGTAAAGCAAATTATTTCCATAATTTAAATGTCATACAGCTAAGAATTATATCAAACAGCCCTTAGTTAAGCAAAGTCATCACTGATATTTACTAATATAATAACTAGGTTTACATATCTCCAACTAACAGAAGAGATTAATCAAATGTGTGTACATGTGCATGAAAGTGTTTTTATTCTGTTTTTGCCAAATCTCTGTAACATTATTATTTTGTTTTGTCCCTTAGGTATAGATAGGCTCCTTCCCTGAATAAGGCTCACAGTGTATCTGATTTGACATCAATACTCATGTTTCAATACAATCCTCAGCATAGTGGATTTAGTAAGCTATGCACACAGTAAGCTCTCAGTTTTTGAAAAATAAATGAAAAAATAGGAGATGATACATTAGAAAGAAACTGATTATCAATGTAAAATTGCACTGGCATTTGCTTAAAAGCAATAAAATTCAAACCTGATGTAACCATATATTTACACAACTGAATGTTAAAAGAACATTGCTAGGACAAAGAAAGATCAGTTTTGGCAAAATAATTATGAAAAAAATCTCACAAATATGGTTTTACAGCCACTAGAGTAATAAAAGCCTGTTGATAGTATTTTAGAACTTTAGGAGTTCTGCATTTTGTATTAGGAAATGAAGTCTAACCAAAACTTTCATAAAACCAAATATCTTAAGATCTTTAAGTATTTAATTAATCCTGATAGCAAGAGGGCAAACAAAAGCATAATTCAATTTTTAAAAAGTTGTTTACTCTTGCTAGAGATACTCAATGCTTACTAACATTCATTCTTTGGATACATGTCTTTTGAGTACTTTTCATATGCTGGACATTATAGTTGCTTTGGATACATCAGTGAACAAATACCTCTGCCCTCATGGAACTTATACTCTAATAAAGGGAGACAAACACTAAAAAATAAACATAACAGGTAACTAATTTATATGTTACATTAAAAGGTAGTAAATGTTATGAGTCAAAGAAACAGAGTAAGGGGATAAGAAGTCCCCGGGACAAGGCTAAGGAGAAAGACACACTTATACATTTAAATAAGTGGTCAGAGTAGACCCCATGGAGAAGGTAGTTCTCTGAGTACAGACTTAAAGGAGGTAAAGGAGTTAGTCATAGGATCTTGCTCAGAGATATGACATAATCCAACTTAAGTTTTGTTTATTTGTGACTTAAGTTTTTAAAGCAGCATTCTGGTTGCTATGTTGTGAAGTGAGTGTAGGTTGGAAGGAGGGAAACCATCTTTAAGGCTATTACATTAATTCAGGAAGAGATGATGGTAGTTCAGACCAAATGGTAGTACTAGAGGTGATGAGAAGTGGCTCTACCTTTAACATATATGCAAATCTGAACTAAAGGATTTACAAAAGGCAGCTGAGTTTAGAATTCCAGAGAGATCTGTACTTGAAATACAATTTTTGTGAGATATCAGCATAAAGTGATACTTAACAATAACAGGACTTCATAAGATCACGAAGTGAGTGAGTGTAGAGAAAAGAGAAAACAAGAAAAGAGAAGACAAGAAATAAGGACAGAGGCCTGGGGCACTTCCAAATTAAGAGATCAGAAAAAGAAGAATCTACAAAGGAGACTGAAAAGGTGTAATCAGTAAAGAGGAAAATCAAGAGAGTGTAGTGCCCTAGAAGCTAAGTAAATAGAATAAATCGGAGAATTAACTGTGTCAAAAGCTGCTGTAAGGTAAAGTCAGCCAACTGTTGAGACTTAACCTTTGGATTTAAGAACAAGGAGAGCACTGGGGGCATTAGAAGGGCAGTATGGGCGGAAGATCAAAGGAATATGTTTCAAGTAGGGTAATAGGAGTTAAAGAATGAGAGTAAAAGAATTGGAGACAGCAAGTATGGAAAACTCTTCTAAGGAATTCTACTACAAAAGGTAGCAGGGAAATGATGAAGCTACCAGCAGAAATACTAGAGAGGAGATTTTTTTTATGGGAGAAATAAAAAAAATTTTATTTTTTATCCCATTTTATGGGATGGGTTGATTTAGTAGATGGGGAGAAACTGATGATGTAGGAGAGTGATGAAAGAACTGCTGGAGTGAGGATCTTGAGTAGGTGAAAGGGGATGGGTGGTTGTATACAAGCAGGGAATGGACTTAGGGAAATGGACAGTTCATCTATAGCAGAGTTTTAAGTAGTAGGTAGTAGTAGATGGTAGTGGGTAGGTAGATGTGATGGTCAAAGGTGACAAAAGTTTTCTTCTGATGGCCTCAATTTTCTTAATGAAGTAGGAGATAAAGTGAGGAGGGGGATTGGTGGGGAGCTGTTAGAGGGTTTGAGGTACCAAAGAAGGCATTAAACCTTTTTCTGGGAGAATGGGAAAGTAAATGGAATAAAGAAATTTAGTATAATTGCTTGACAGCATTAAGGGCTCTCTTGAGGTTCATGGCCTTTAATTTCAAATGAGACCAGTTATCATGGCATTTCTCAAATCATGTTTAACAGCACAGGCAGTCAACTGAATTCAGCTATGGTTTGAGGTTTGGCTAAGCAAGTAAAATGAAGTAAGGGAAAGATAAGGGAATTGACGTTTGTTTATAATGGTAATAATTATAATGATTGATCATGGAATTTAAGCTGGCTAAATTGGAAGAAAGAACATTAGGGGCGTGAGGTACAGTAAAAAGGTCATACGATCAAGTGATTGGAGGTTGCCAAGCAGAGAAATTGTTGGAGTTGGGGTACTAGACAGAAAAATATAAGCTAATGGTTAGAGAACAAGATGCATGAAATTGAGATTATGAGGATTAAAATTATTCATCATGACAAGACTAAGGGTATGACCATGGCTAAGGCAGAGTGAAAAACAAAAATCATTAAAGAAGAGTTTCTCTAATTTCCAAGCCAATAAAATCAGAATAAATGAAGCGTAGCTATAAATAAACTTCAGATTCCTTATAATTTTTCAATGAGATAAAATTATACACCATTATTATTAGGGATTATGACTAAATGATAGTCCAAAATGAAGGTAGGTAGCTATCAAAAGTAATGCAACCAAAAAAAAAGAACACACAAAAACCATTTGAATAAAATTTGATTAGGACAAGACTATTGTCATAAGACAAAGTCTCATCTTATGACGGCTTTCTCAAAAGTTTATGTATATCATAATATCAGAAGCAAGTTTACATCATTATTATGTCCCATTTTATGAACCACTTGAAAAAAGACAAATAATCATTCCAATACATGTACACTTTTGTTCTAAATCTTGATGTTATAATCTATCAAATACATCATATATAAAGGAAAACTCTAGAATTATGCTAAATGAAGCATAATGCAAATCTTACGGAAATTAAGAGATGTTTCAAAAGTAGAACCTTGAGAAAAATGGCATCTATAGCTCTTTAATAGGAAAATTTCTTATAATTCACAAATAAGATTCATTCCACTGAAGAACTGTATTTACAGTACGTAAATTATGTTAAGTATTACCTCCATTACAATAAAAAAAGATCAAGAATGAAGACAAGGATAAAAAACCTTCTCTTCCTAGACATGGAAAGATATGTGGAGGGAGAAAAGCCGTCTCTTGTAATTCCTGTATTACTCAGGTTACTCTGCAGCATCCATGTAAATACATCTGAACATCATTCTCTCAGAAAGTTCACAAAAAGTGAAAGTTTGTTTAATTAGAGTAACACCTATTTGGATCTTTAAGTTATTGAAATTCATGTTTATTTTTTAAATTATAAGGCTACAAAATATTTTTTTCATCTGTAAGAAATTACTTTAAAAAACATATTTTTGATCTGTGAGAAATTACTTTCAAATTACGTAAAAGGTACTTTAAAATGCGCAATGCTAAAGTTTATTAGAAGTGTCTGAATGTAAAATTTCTGTAACTGTATGAGTAGATTTAAGTAATTCTGATGTGTTTGATCTATATTCAAGTATTTCACAAAAACAAGCTCAGATCATTAAAAAAAAAAAAAGGTCTATTTAGTTCAGGCTAAGGGTTAAACACAGACCCCAAAACACGTTTACTAATTCTTCATCATATCCTAATTAACACAATAAAATGCCAAAGAAAAGTTGGCTATGATTCCGTAACAAAGGTATCTTCCTTCTTTCTAATAGCAAAAAATCAATTTAAAATGGTTTGGTCAAAACCCAACATAATGTGATTTCTTGGCCTCAGTCTTACTGTTCTTTTTTTCCAGTTTGATTTTCAAACTCTGAGTTATTTTTGTACTTTAACTATAGAAAGGTAATGACTACTTGTTCCTTAAGTTTATTTTGGGGGGGTAATAAAGATGGATGCTTACATAAAATACAGCTGGATCTTATACTGGCTGGCCTCTCCCTTATCATCTGGGATAATCACTAACCATGATTAAATAAATCATATTTTTCTAATCCTGGTGCACCTTACATAGAGTTTTCCATGTGAAATGTAGCTCTATTAATTGTTAATCATTGTTCTTGATATTTTTGGAGAAGGGAGGCTCATATTTTAAGTTGATAATATGTCCCAACTACACAGCAGTCACAGGTCTCTCTTAATCCTCTAGAAAATCAATCTAACCATTTTTCACATGATAATCAGACAGACAATGAGTCATATGTGACTGGTCATCCTGCACAAATTTTTTAATTTGGCAGATATTCTTGAGCAGAGCGCACAAACCAGTTTGTAATAGCAAAAACATTGAATAGAAACATCAAACATGTGTTCACTGATAGAACAGAAACGCACAATTTCTTTCTTATTACTAACTCAAATACATTTTAAAATTAAAAATAAAGTAAAACAATTGGACATTTCTCATTTGTTCACAAACTGAAAACCAAATTTATAGACGCATATCTTCAGTTTACCTTACTGCCGATGATTGACCGTACTTCATCATCTGGTGATGTGGGAGTTCCAGATATATCTGGATTACTATTACTAAGGCTCCGAGAACGATTTAAATTAAGGCTTGCAGGTCTCACAGCAGATCTAGCCATTGTGGCATAATGCACTGATCCTCCCAAACCCCCAGGACCTAGAGTTGTATATAAAATAACATATAATTAAGCAAAAAATTAATCAGCAAAGGACCTGAAAAAATCTCTTCCACTTTACAAAATTCCACAAAGATCATAAATTGCTTTTATTTCTAAATGAAAATACTATAAATAAGAAAAACACTCCAGACCTAGTGATAGCTATACAAAGATAATTTATTTTACAGCAGCTGACAAAACCATGTGAATTATAAATACAATCATTATCTCTTCAATGTTTCTATGATTATGTATTACATATACAATAAAAAACAAAAGTAATAAGAAACATACACAAATGTTACCTTCCCTTATATATGAGGGTATCTAAGACCCAAAATGCTCCAGCTAATATCTTTTCCTTTTTTCCCACCCCTCCTGCTCTGCCCCTTGAAACACATTCACTAAGAGGGAGAGCCAATTTCCTGTCAATATCTCTTAAATGAAACTATGGCTTAGGTCTCTATCTTTATCAGTGACAATTTTAACTATAAAAAAATGGCATCTTTATAATATACATACATAAATGTATACTAAAGATAATTCTCCTAAAAGCCCAGGTTATACAAACAAAAGCAAAGAATCCCTTTTTTGTCTGGAATCAAGCCTGGTACCATTATTCAACCAGGATCTATGAACATAAAATACCCAACAATTGTATCTCCATTTTTCTTTTTTAAAGAAATCTTTCTGAGTGTCATATTTGCAAATGACACACACCTGTCAACTAAGTAGTTTATAGTCTTCAGGTCAGCATGTAAAAAAGACATTTTGCAAAATCTGTGAAATTCTAATAGTGTACTGAATGGAACAGTAAATGGAGTAGCATTATATACAGTCCACAATCACTTATATACTCAGAGACTCAAGTACTATAATTTTAGAAATCAAGATAGGAAATTATGAACAAGACTATAAGAGTCAATTAGTTCTCTTTTTCAATTAAGAAATAAAATGTGCTAAAACTGAGATTACTATTATGCCTAGTTTTCAGAGTGAATGTCATAATTACTTGTCACCATTATTAATGTTAACACTGACAACAGCTGAAAAGGGCACTTACCATTATCACTAGTGATAGATGGATGACTCATACAGACAAATATGTAAACAGGTTGAAAGGTATGCACAACATAATCATTAACCTACTAACTGAACAACAAAAGAGTGATTCAAACTAAGACATCCCCCACCACCACCACTACCACCTATGTCATATAAAACAAAAGCAAGTGGCTACTCTGGGCTCTAATATTCAAAAAGGCTGTATGATTTTATTGACCATGAAGAGATCAGAACTTTTCTAGAGGATAATCTTTTATAGTATTGTAGGTTTCACAGGGTTATCAGGAAACTACTGAGCCATCATATTTCTTCTTTAATGTCCAATAGCACTCTGAATGACAAATATAACATTCTATTTATCCTATTTATCTTATCTTTTTTTTTTTTTTTAACTGAGATACTGGGGAACTTCATGCACATATTTTTAACACATAATCAAGAGAAAAAACTGAACTGGGAACTGTAAGGAAAACAACTTTGTCATATGTACCCCAAAATGTAGTAAATAAACAATGAGCAGAGATATGTTTTTACTCTTTGAATACAACATCAGGTCCCTAGAGCTAAGCCACAAGTCAACAGCATGTATTATACTGAGAAAAAGAACTCACTTTATTAAGTATCAAGAACAAAATCCTCCACAAATGTCTTTTCTAATAGAAATCACCCTCACTGCTAATTTGGAATTTGGAGCAATAGCCTTTTATTAAACTGTTTACAAACAGCAGTTCATACATCAGACTACATAATCATACATCAAGCTGAGATGACTGCATTAGCCTCAAATAGACTCAGAGAACCTCAGTGGGGATTTTTAAATACTCTTCCTTCCAATTTTACCCATAATGCCTTGCAATGCAACTTAATTTTTTTTGAATTTTATTTTATTTTATTTTTTATACAGCAGGTTCTTATTAGTTATCTATTTTATACATATTGGCGTATATATGTCAATCCCAATCTCCCAATTCATCCCACCACCACCACCTCCCCCCGCCCCGTTTTCCCCCCTTGGTGTCCATCGGTGTCTCTATTTCTACCTTGCAAACCAGTTCATCTGTACCATTTTTCTAGATTATTTATCTTAACTGGGAATGATAAAATGCTTCCAGAGACGGAAGTTATTTTCAAGGTTCATTTCCAAAAATTAATTCAACCAAGATCTCTCTAATTCAACTTAAAGGAAGCTGTATAAATAATGACGCTTTAAAATATAACCTATTTATCCTTTTAACTCCAGTACATAGCATAGTCCATGGCACTTAGCAGGCATTCAACAAATGTCTGCTATTGAATAAATGCATCACACCACGGACTACAAGATTATTTCAATCCTATCATGAACACATAATCTATGCAAGATAGTTTCTTAGTAAAAAGAATAAAATACCTGGTGATGGTGAATTAGGGTAAGTATTTGGTAGGCGAAAAACATAATAGATATATGATGCGAGAAGGCTGTTTCTGCCATGCTGGTCATGATTTCCTTCCAAGTTTTTGTGAAGCCGATTTATAATTGATGCCATGGCTTCAAATGATGCTTGACCTAGATTTACTTTTAAGAAGGAGGAAAATATTTTTCCATTAACTTTTTTAGACTGTAAGTTCCAAAAAGATCAAGGTTTTGCCTTCACTATATGCATTAAGTATAGTGACTACACACAGTAAGCATATAAAGATGATATTTGATATTAATTTTATGGTATCTATTTGATACTGTATTAACTGAATCAAAAATACTTTTAAAAAAATGAGAAAAAACTACTTTTAATAATTTAACATGAAAACTATGTGGCTTTGCTTAGTGAGAAAAAAAGAATCATCAAACAGTACCCACTACTTTGTAAAACAATACAAAGCACATGATAAGTAAAAAATCTATCTTATATATAACCTTTGAGAAGTAACTTCTCATTTTAAAGATGACTCTGAGAAACTAAATACCATACATTGAGCACATGTTACTTTTGTTTATAAAATAAAAATTACCAATAAAAGTAGATTATTAAAAATATTAACTTAATAGAAAAGAGCTGATAAGCAACTTAATTGAAGTGAGTAGCTCTGTAAAAGGATTAGCAGGAAAAAAGGGTAGAAAACCAGGTTGAGGTAAGGCTATAGCACATTAAATGCCAGGCTAAGTAATACCTACCCAGCCATTCAAGTCAGTATATAACAAGAATTTTGCAAAAATTGGGAAATTCTGGTAGCTCAGTGAATAAATGGATAATCCAAACAGCCATTCTGAGCAACAGCACCTCACATTTTATGATTTATTTAATCAAGACAGGAATTTATGAACAGATTATGAGGCCAATTAAGTTTTCCTAAAAGTGGAAATATCAGATAGAGTGGTCATTTAGGAAGATTAATCTATATATACTGAACTAGAAGAGAGACTAGAAAGAGAGAAACCTAAGCAGGGTTTAGCAATCCTACCTGTGTTCCTGTTTGACTCCTTTTCCTTTTCTTCATAGTAGCTATTCCAAACCATCAGAATCCTTCTCAAAACTAGGTCCACTTTACTCCCATCTCCACAAATCCTACTTTTTATCTCAGAGTAGAAATTTATAGAGCATGAAAGTCCTGAAGTTTTTACTATAAATTTATCAGAATCTGAAACAATTTTTAGTTCCTTTCCAAAGGAAGCAGTGCTCGTCTCCTACATAAGAATGATCTATCCACCTTAATTTTTGTCCTACATGCTTGCTTCATTAATTAAACCCTCTTGCACCTCTATACAGATTCTCAAAGCATATAAACATGCTCAAATCTCTCCACTCTTATGCCCTAATCAACCTTGCTTCCTCTTCTAACTAAACTTCTCAAAACAGTATAAGCTTTTTGCATTCCTTTCATTATCTGCTGTTTATTACTAAATTCTCTGTAATCTGGTTTCTACTTTCACTATTTGACCAAGACTATTCTCGTTAATTTCACCAGTGGACACTTCTTCAGTATAGTAGATAAGAGTGGGACTCTAGAGTCAGTTGCTTGGGTTTGAATCTTTAGGTAAATTTTTAAGCGTATGTTCATCATTTTATTCATGAAATCATGAAATTCATACCTATACCTAGAGTTGTAAAGATTTCATACATTAATATAAATAAAGTACATAGCACAATTCCTGGTACACTGTAAGTGTTGGGGAAATGTTTGTTACTATTGTGATTATTTTACCTATACAATCTACAAAAATGAACGATGTTAACTTTTTTTTCTTAAAACCTTCTATGACTTCGGTAACATTACTCTCTACAACACCTCTTCAGTATCTCTTAAACTACCCTCTCTTCTCTATCCCACCATCACTGTCTTTTATCAGGACCACAGAGTTTTTGTATAAAATTCAAGATTTCAAATCTGTCTGCCTGCCTCCAGATTTTCTCACTTTCAATCTACCTCCGTGCAAAATCATCCTTATAAAAGCCAACCTAGTCACATTACTTTTCTAATTAAGACCAGACCCTTCAAAGGCTATTGATTCTTACAGAATAATAGTCCAATTTCCTAATGTGTCAAGGACCCTACTTCACCTCCCCTACGACCAATATCATCTCTAATCACTAACCCTCCAATTCATAACTAATTACTTATAATTCCCCCGAAATTTCCAGTTTAGTTTATCTGCTTGTGTACTATACACATACTGTTTCATTTCCCTGGGCTAGTTATTTACCTGTCAGACTCCTACTCATCTTTAAATGTTCAACCCAAGAATTACCTCTACTTACAAGTGTCCCTAAAAAAAACTCAAGGAGTTGAATACTACTCTCCTTTGTGCCACCACTTAATACGAAATTTCTATAACAAGTTAGCTGAAATTTCTCACAAGCTCAACTACTTTGCAGGATTGGGTGGAAGCTGTTAGCAAAAGTAAAGGAATGAATCTTGGAAAAAAGGTAGGAAACCTGAAAACCTCTCCTTCGAGAACAACTCACAAGAAAAAGAAGATAGAGATTTTGAGTCAATGAAGAAAATAATAGCTATATTAAGTAGAGGATAGCAGATGAGTGAAAATGTAGATTATAAGTCATGTAAAACACAATATGATTTATCAGTTGCATGTTTTCTTAACTAGTCTATGAGATCCTTAAAATCAGAAACCATGCCTTGGTCAGTGCCTATCACTGTATGGTACATATTAAGTGCTTAATAAATATTTGGTGAGTGAATAAATAAATTTGTCTTCATAATTTGAGTAGAAGTCTATATGGCACATTTTATAGAAACAAAAGTTATCATTTTCCAGCATTAGAAACAAGTAAGTAACAACGCCCCACAAAGTCAAACACAGTCCTTATAGAGATGGCAAAAAGGAATCATGGTTCTATTTCTGTAAAAGTTAGAAATGTTGAATGATAAATTTCATGATTCCCCCAACACAGGTAAATTACCTATTTGGCCAGCAATGACAGGAGGTCTAACAACTAAAAGTATCAGTTTATCAAGCAGAAGATAAAGAAATCGGACCACTGGTTCCAACTGAGATGAATTCAATGCTGCAATACTGCTCTTCAATTCATTTTCTAAGTTATTTTCCATGATTCGCATGTCTCCAATTCGGACTGGGAACATGTGTTCATCCAGAGCATTCACCAGAGCAAAAAACTTATCAAGATAAGGATCCTAAAACAAAGAATGAACAGAGGCACTAAACAATTATAACTTCATACATTCCCCAAACTATGGACCACTGATATCTCATATTAATTGATAATACAAAAAAGTACATATTAGTATATACAAACATTGTTTCCAATTAAATACTACATCTATTCTCAGCTATTATTGTAAAGTGGCCACTTCAAATACTATTGATTACTCAAAAAAACTATTGATACTAGGATTTTTTTTTCCAGTGTGAGTCTGCCTTATTGTTTTAGAGCTCAATTATTATGGCGAGTGTGTTAGCAACCTACCTGAGCCCATTATTAATTTATTACCTCTTAGCTCCATCCAAACCCACCATCTTTTCCACATTTTGTAATTCTGGAGCTAGACTCTTCAAACTACATTTGTCCTTTGTCAGCTGGCTTGTGATAGGCTCTGACCACAGAGGGTATGGGAAAGAGTCTGCTAGGCTTGAGGAGTTAGAAGGGAATCTTCTTCCTCCTGTTTGCTTTCCTAATGGCAGCAAGTAGACGTGCATGCTGTCTGTGGCTCAGAGGTGAGGGACATGGGCAGCAGTGGTGGCTCTCACAGTTCCACAGCAGGAGCTCTCTACCAAGCTTCCTCAGTACTACAGCACGGCAGGCACTGGGCTCCTGTAGCAGCGGTGTCCTCTCCTCAGAGGTCTGACACATCCTTCAAGATCTTGCTCTAGGTTTCTAGGTTCCTTCCTCCCTTACTACTTTCTGCAATTGCTATCTTTGTTACAATCAGAATTCTCTTTTAACCCATTTAGTAGTGAATCACCTTTAACTTAGTTAACAATTATTTATTTGCAGATTTTCTCCACTCAAATTACTGGCAGTTTCTATCTCCTGACTAAATCCTAACTGCTATTATTTAACCTCCTTCTACACTGACAGAACCACAATCTTATTTAAAGCAGTAATGTGCGTGCTCTTTGAGCCTCCTTTATACCTATAGATGACCGAGTTCTGACCAACGGATATGAGAAAAAGGCTACTGAAACTCTGGGAAGACTTTCACTTAGTTAACAATGAAAATAAACTTTAAGAAAAGGCAGTAATGCTAAACAACTTCACATTTATAATTTTAATACTGTTCTAATTTTTTATGTTTTAAATGAATAAAAATAATTCTACTGAATTCTAACTATATATCCAGTAAATTTCAAAGCGCCTACAAGCAAAGTACAAAACATCATAAAAAACATTTATTGTCTTCAATTGATCCTTTAAAAAAGATTATAATACATGATAAAATTATATTACAGACTTGTAAAATTTATAAACTTTTGAGTTTCAGTCACAGGACTGTGAATGGCAGGGGGCTACACACTAGACACTTTCACTCTATTCTTCCTCTACATTCTATAGATTCTAAATCATCTCTATGAAATATTTTGCCCCAAATCCTTCTTTGTTACATTAAGACAATACATGTATCTACCTGCTTCCATAAAAACAAAGTCAGGAGTAAAACATAAATATATTACCAACACTAGAAAAAGAGAACACTAACAATGATTACAGGATTCAAAAAAACATGAAAAATAATGTATTTGTATATTAAGAAGATATCATGTGATATTAAGAATAATTTTATTAAGGGAAGGAATATATTTAAACAGTATACTATAATGTCAACCTTCTCATTATCAGAAGAATAAGGTCTATAGGAAACATAAGCACATCTAACAACAGAAAAGTAAAAACTCCACTGGAGCATTATTTTACTAGGATCTACCTGCATACTGCTAAATAAAATATATATACTACCTTTTTGCTGTTTGTTTTTTTTTGTTTTTTTGTTTTTTTGGCTGCGTTGGGTCTCCATTGCTGTGCGTGGGCTTTCTCTAGTTGCGGTGAGCGGGGGCTACTCTTGGTTGCGGTGCGCGGGCTTCTCATTGCGGTGGCTTCTCCTGTTACGGAGCATGGGCTCTAGGCATGCAGGCTTCAGTATTTGCAGCACATGGGCTCAGTAGTTGCGGCACGCAGGCCCTAGAGCACGTGGGCTTCAGTAGTTGCGGCATGTGGGCTCAGTAGCTGTGGCGCACAGGCTCTAGGGCACATGGGTTTCAGCAGTTGCAGCACACGGGCTCAGTAGTTGTGGCTTGCGGGCTCTAGAGTGCAGGCTCAGCAGTTGTGGCGCACGGGCTTAGCTGCTCCGCGGCATGTGGGATCTTCCCGGACCAGGAATCAAACCCATGTTTCCTGCATTGGCAGGAGGATTCTTAACCACTGCGCCACCAGGGAAGTCCTTTGCTGTTGTTTTAAAACATGATATAGAGCACCCTGTCTTTTTACTTTCCCTACCTCACTGTGCAGAAAAGAGTTAACATAGCAAGCTTAAGACATTTCAAAGGCCTGCTTAGAAGGTTGGCCCTTGGCTGGCATCTGGGAACTTGGATTTCAGGAGGGTTCCCACTGATAGGCGATTGTTCACTATACCTAAACTGTTT